>NC_092646.1:35654194-35789194 GCF_039555335.1 Amphiura filiformis | reverse complement strand
CAACCATTAAATATATTTGTTTCTCGAGTATTCATTAATGTATAGAGAAATGACAAACATGTTTTCGTATTGACACACACCCGGTACCCCACCCAACCCATATATACTGCGCCAATAGTATCCTTACACTTGGAAAAATAATCACAATTTCCAGGCTGAATAATATGTGGGTAAATTTGTTTTTTTAATAGATGCACTATCTAATCCTGCACATTATGACACCACATCGAATCCAATCTGACTTCAAGAAGCAATGTTACAAGCATTTGATTAGACGAAGGTCCAGTTTTAAAAGTGACAAACTGGGACAGACTAGACATCTGGTTTGAGAGTCGTGAATGGCTAATTTATGCGATTGGCTTTAATTTAAAGCCAAAACTGAAACAAAAGAACTGACAAATAAATGAAAGTTATTAAAAGTACAGAGAAGCAAAAACTGAAATAAAAACTGCTTTAAATAACGCTTCATTGAAGAAACAGTGTTGTCTCTTTGTTTCGCTTGTTGGAATCTTTTTTGCGCCTTGTATAGGCCAGTTTGTCACTTTTAAAACCGGACCTTCGTCTATTCAATTGCTTGTAACTTTACTTCTTGAGGTCACATTGGATTCAATGTGGTGTCATAATGTGCAGGATTAGAAAGTACATCTATTAAAAAAACCAAATTTACCCCAATTGTTCAGTTTTGAAATTGTGATTATTTTTGCAAGTGTACAGGTGTAAGGATACTTTATTGCAGGGGTGCAAATTGTGAATTCTTCCTCAGGAGCAAGATTTTTAGGCTCAAGATTTCCTCAATCATACCATGCATAAAATAGGTTTATTCTGCACTTCAAAAGATGAGAATGTTAACATAGCGTGAATTTTTAGAGCAACTGTATGTTAGGTCTTCGAGCTTCCAAAAAAGGCTTTACGATGACAAATGCGCGTAGCGCTAAAAATTTAGTATTATACACTAGTTTGGGGTCAATTTCGGTCGGACAGAGGCTCCTTTCCCCTTTTATTTTCCTTTTTTAAGCCTACCTCCTTTCCTCTTTCATTTTTGTCAGAGGAGCACAACTTGTTTAGTGATTTATATGGTTCTTATTTTTAAATTTCCTCAATAGTTTCCAGTTTGTCCTTTTCTCAGTAGCATTAGTATTGATACTAAGTACACTGAATTCCTTCATGACTTTTGTTCCCATAAAATCCTAATTGCTGCTTCTCTATAAATTTCCTCAGGTATGATTGCCGCCTCTCTAAAATTCCTCAGATATGAGCCCTGTTTCCACCTGTCTTCATCCAACTGCTTTTTTCCTGTTAAATTACATTGAATACCTCCTATGGTGATGAATTGTAAATTTTCTCATATCCCATTTCCATATTCTAACACCATGCACCTTCCTCTTTTTTGCTCTTATTTCTTGAACAATAATGTGAATTCCTCCAAATTTTGCACAACCGGTGTCTTTTAAAGATTTCCCCTCTTCCATTCAGTAGCTTCACTTCCTCACAGCCCTCGCCTATTATCTTGTACCTCACTCTTCTTCTTTTTCTTTCCTCTTTTCCCTCTTCTTCTTCTCTTTTCTTTTCTTCTCTCTCCCTCCTTTTTCATATGTTTCTTTTTTCTTCCCATGGCATTATTCCTCAATTTTGACTTTCATTTCCTAGGAGCGATGCTTCCCGCTCCCGCACAATTTGCATCCCTGCTTTATTGGCGCAGTACACTGCAAAAAAGTTGGTCAAATCTTTCTACCTATTTGGTTGGGCAAACTCTTTTACTTATTTGTTGGTCACGGCTTGCCCAATAATAGTTCAATCTAAATTCTTATTGGGCAACCTCTCATTTTGACCATTTATTTATCTTTATTTTACTACGAGAGGAGTAAAGTTGGTTAAGTTTTTGGCCACGTAATTTATATACGACTGTTGTGCAAAATAAATCACATCAGTTGGGCAACTTTGTAGTAAATTGCGTGAATTACAAGTTGTTGGGCAAAAAGATGTAAAATGTTGAGCAAAGTTTTCAATCATGCGCACTGTTGTCTTTTCATTGAACAACAGTTCGATGATTCGAGCGGTTCGGTTCTTATCGTAAAATGGTGGATGACATGGGTGCTGGCAGAGTGGGGGCTGGCACAGCTAATTGACACCTTTAAAGGTGAGTTTTCTCTAAATTAATTATAAATACATACATTATTACACGGTGTTACTTGCCTCATTTCATTCTGACCACTGTGTATGAAAAAATACTGAGAAATTTAGTGAAGTTGTTTTACGACTAATTTGGCAAATATTTTGCTTAATAATTGAGCAAAAAATAAACCAACATATGAACCAATAATGTGTAAAATGCCCAACAGTTCAATCAAATTTTGTCCAACAATTGGTACAATCAACTATTTGCCCAACAGTTTTATTAAATATTGCCCAACAATTAGTGAAAAATATTTACCCAACTATGTTGGTCAAATATTTTGCTTAACAGTTATGCAAAAATAAACCAACATATGAACCAATACCCTGTAAAAATGCCCAACAGTTTGTTCAAATTTTGAACAATAGGCCTAATTGGTAAAACAAATTGCCCAACTGTGTTGGGTAAATACTTTGCCCAATATTTGAGCAAGTTTTTGTAAACCAACTGTTGGTCATAATTTTTGTATTAACTCTTGTTGGTCAAATTTTGACCAACTGTTTCATGTGTTGTATATAGACCAAACTGTTGGTCATTTTTTTGACCAACATCATTTGCAGTGTATATTATATACATTGTACATGCACTCTAAATTTCTAGGATTTAAAATAAATTCTTAATCCTAAGGGATTGTGATTTATAATAGAGACCTATCATGTATTAGATTTAAAATTAAATCTTACCAATTTAAAATCAAATCTTTAAGATTAAAAATTCAAATCTATAAGATTAATTTTAATAATATCAAAATCAAAATATAGTTTACTTGTTGTTAAAATTTACAGAATTAGGGATGAAATCAAAACTCGACCGGCGGTTCCATCCGGTTCCGTCAGGTTGCTATTGTTCTAAACAATGGCAACCGGATGGAACCGCCGGTCAACCGCCTGTCGAGTTTTGATTTCATCCCTTAGTATAAATCAGTATCAGTATCTCGAGTGACCAGCAGGCAACGTCCAGATGCATTTCACTTTAAAACACATAAAGTGCTTCATTTGTTTATGTATGATAACATATCGAATCACCAAACGCGTGAGTTTATATAAGATATCATATCGTATCACCAAACGCGTGAGTGAAAGTGAAAATATTGACCTTAGTTGATACGGTGACATGACAGTGATAGAGGTATTCGACATCTCTTGAATAATGCTCATAATGTCAACATGGTCAAGGCACATGTCTCTACCTCCTATGATTGTGCATTAAGGGCCGGTTTCGAAGCTTGGCATGGCTAGTGGTCAGGCTTCCTAAGCCATCAGGCTTAAGCCTAATTAATCCTATATACAAGTGCTTACAAATTTCACAAAGAAAGCTACATCAATAAAATGATTCCACATTGGTAGGGCTAGTCCACTGGATTAGGAAGCCGGACCACAAGCCAAGCTTCAAGAAATCGGACCTAAAAGACCTTAGAATAATTATAAAAACGTATACGTCGCATCTAGAGTTTAGAGTCTGAAATATAATTGTTGAAAGGAAGATAACGAACTGCGCCATTGGAAATGATGCTATTTTGGCTCATTTGATGTGTGATAGTAGTATCCTTCCAGCGTCAACTTCGTATAAAATTATTTTTTTAAATTATTGGCCAAAATGACTTATATAACTTTTATTAGTTAACAATTATCTGTTAATTATCTACTATATTTTCTTTAATAGTTACCTGTAATTAACTTGTCTATTTACATCTAGATATTCATCAAATTATGACTGGCGTGAAAATTAAATGTATCAAAATAAATGGTAACAGAATAACAGAAAAAGCACTAAAGCACTTCATATTCAAAGGAGAAATATCAAATAAACAACAATAATGAACAATATAGGAAGTGTTGATTAAATATATTTAAAAAAGGAGCCAACGTTATAGTATTCGATTTTGTAAAAATGTACATTCGGGATATTATTTTTTTGGTATCGGTGTAAATTAACCTTATAATCTTCTTGTTTCCAAATTTTTGGCATCAATATCAAAACGAACATACGAACTAAATCATTAGCCTACTCTGTCACCTGACGTGACAAGTAAAATTCTTTCATGACGTAGTTAGCATGGTAGACCTATTAGTTAATGACCTACAGATAATTGGGACTAATGATCATGATTAAATGTAGCCTAAGGTGTATGCTTCATTATGTTTAATGTATCTCAATTAAACTAGATGGAGTCTTTAGCTGTTCATAATATTCAATAACATCAAAATATGTTTAATACTTAGATAAATTGATTATAATAACATACATTGGATATAAATTTGGTAAGTCCATCAAAATAAACTATTACGACTGTTTAATAAATACCTTCCGTATTTATAAAACCACATCTTGACCTAACAAAAATACTTTCACCTTTTTAAATATTTTTTTAATCTGATCATATTTATATTTATTTAGGGATGAACTGATAAACTTTTTATTATTATTAATAATTACCATTGCAAAACCTACAACGGTGTCTGAATGTTTTATCAACACTGCCAACAAGCTTTGCTGGTCTTTTGCCTCCGATGTCCCGCCAAGTTATTTGCGTGTGTATAGGAATGCCCATAACCGGCTGGCATTCCATTCTTGATTGGCTTACAACAGCCACTATCAAAATGCCTGGTAGCATGACATCATGAAATCAAAAATATAACCATGTCAATCACGCCACGATCCAACGTATTTGGACATAACCACACCTACATCGACAACGATACACCAATCATAACGCGTTAATACTTTTTATGCAAATTAGAGTACTTAATATCGACCAATGGGTGCAGAGCATTCAGCTGACTTTGTTCCCATCGTCTGGTTTCTTGATACCATCTTCTCACTCTTGTTCTTCGGTTCTCTCTGCGCCATTTCTGTTTGTGTGTGATTATCCCGGCGAAAAAACAGTCGGAATATTTTCAACCAAGTGTAAAAGTCACGATCAAGAAATAAACCATGGCAAATCAAGGGAAAGCATATGGTATGTCAGCCAGGGTGGCGGCGAAGGTAAGTTGCAAATATAATATTAAAACTTCTCGGTATACATAAGTTTAAATTAATAGACATTTGAAAAGTAGTTTTGATCGCTGGTAGCTATTTTATTTTATATAAGATGTATGATTTTATTATTTAATCAACAAAAAAAGAATAGATAAGCTTATTACATTGATGCCATCAGCCTATCTGAAATTTGGTGTCAAATGTGAATTGTCATCTTTTTTTTTGGATGGCCATAATTTAATAAGACAAAATTAAATAGCTAAAGTTACAATACATATCAAACGTATTACAACGTTTTAACAAACTTTGCACTGTCACAGCCTAGAGAGAACAGTAATGCATTGATCCTGAAAATAGATTAAAATAATTATATGCTTTCTTAAGAGATAAAAGAACTTATAATATTACAAATTAGTACAGCACATGATAATATCAAACACTAATGACGAAAACACCAGGGACCAGATATTTGAATGATACGGGCCAGTAGTGTCAGGTTAACGTCGTGGGTGGATCCTCTCTCTCTCTGTTGGAATGCTGAGGACGTGACCGCATTTCAATATACCAAACGTCTTAAACTGTTCGCGCCCAAATCGAAACATACTTTGCACAATATTAAATACAATCTGCAACTTATATGTCTTCTATTGGCAATCGCCTTTTAGTATTAACGCCCGTTTTGTTTTTGTATCATCTTATTGCCAACTTGTTCAAAATGGCGCACCATGTTTTATTTACTTTATAAACTACCGTCGTAAATAAAAGCAAATTAAAGGTATTTTAACAAACAATGTTTTTGCAATTTTTGAAATACTATTATTTAGAAAAGGCAATTAAAAAGTATTTCAACATGGTGAAATAGTTTGAAATTTACAAAATGCAATGTTCTTGCAAATTTTTTGAGATGTAGTTTGGTATGAAAGTTGGTAATCAAATAAATTGTTCCAAAGTTTTGTACCGCGGAAAACAGTTAAGAAATAAAGTTAATAATTAAGGCATAAGTCTAAAATGCTATAATTGCTGTCATCGTATTTTTAGTTTGCAAATCTTTAAAAAAAACTTTTTTGAATAATGAAGCAAACTATCTAAAGACACACAAACCTGTGCTTCACAGTGAGCTGTCGTAATCAATGTTAATGATGAGAGTAGATTTTATCCTACAATAAACCAAAAGTATTTTCAAACAAATTCCAAAATTATCTATAAGCGAATACAAATTTGACAGCTTTGTGAAAATTGCAAGTAATTATTGGTTAACAATATATTGAAAAGTGGAAGTAATAGAGTTAATTTGGAAGATTCATAAAAATACAGACCACGAAAATAAAAATTTATGATCAAATTAAAATAATAATAATGTTACCTTATTTTTCTAATATACTTACAAATTATGCTTAAACATCCACTTGAAATGAAGGAATGGTAAAGGAAAGAAGTAGGGAAAAGAGGATGAGGACATTGTAAAATATCACTCCAGGAACACTTCAATTTTGAGAACAATAGATTGAAAAGATATTTGTCGCCCAAAACTGTTACTTTTAGTAATATAAAGCACCTCTTAGTATGCAGATATCTGATATACATATAAATGAGGTACTAAAGTATTACTTTGCAAGCTTTAAGAATCCAATTGGGCGGATAATTGGGTGTTTTCATCTGTCACAGTATACGGTTCTATGTGACCTGACTCGCCTCAGGCGTTCGTCGTATCATTGCCAAGTTTACCATAGCGTCTGACTTGTGTCCCTGCTTGTGTCCTAAAAAGGTAAAACATATACGCATTAAATATTAAAACTTTAAAGGAGAAAATATTAAAACGGTCGTCAGTAATTTTATACGAGTTTCGGTTTCTTTAAGAAGGTGATGGTGTGCCCGTTTTGACGGGATTTGGGGGTTGGAATGTTTCTAGATCATGTAGATTGGGCGATTGGTTTTATCAATGTAATTTTGTGTGTTGCAACTTTTTAGCGAATTTTATAGGCAAGTATGTTGGAAACAACCAATCAAATATCAATAAAATGTCAGTGCGCATAGCAATTATAGAAATTAAAAAACACCTCGTTTTTATGTACGCTATATTCATCTAAAATATTTGTTAAAAGTTTCACAGACATTATGTTACTTTAATTAATATACCAATTAGTGTAAGTTAGGACATGTGTAAATATTACAAATATACCCAAATGTTCGGTTTGAAAAAAAATTGACCAAGAACAAAAATTGACCAAACTTCTTTTAATGATTGTATATTATTATGGTATTAACCAGTCTAAATTAATGCTATACATTATCCACTTAGGGTCATTTGTTTAAAATGAGGTCAATTACAAAGCACTTAATCTCATTAATTACTAACTTACGGCTCAATTACTAACATTTAGAAGTACATAACAAACTGGTATAGGCATTTTAAAGTTGACCGTGTTAAAAATTCAATAATGAGTCTGGCTCTCAGATGAACCATCGCTACCCCGGAGCGTATTATAATAAACACGGTAACCCGTAAAACCGATGTTGGTTGTAGAAATAATAAGCAAGGAGTATATATATGAAAGATAAGACTAGTAGCAGTATAAGGGTTTGTGCAGTCCTTACATTATCTGAATATCATGTTCAAGAATAATAGCCTACACATTTTTGTTGCTGCAATTGCTGTAAAGAGCAAGTACATTTAAATTCGAAGTTGTTAAGGATAGACTATGTATTGTTGGTCGAAGCAACCAAAAAATCGTTTTTCATTATCTAAATCAATATATTATTGACAAATAACACGTTGATGTTTTGCAAAAGTTTATTCTACGAATCATATACTTTGAAAACTTGCTCGATTTATTGTTCTTAATGATTTATGTACGTTTTACAAAAGTGTTGTTGTTTCAGTCCTCTTTACAACATGATAACTCAAGAATCACAAAACCTATAAAAGTATATCTGTGATATTTGAATTCTTCTACACATTCGCTATGAAATGATCAATGAAATTCTTGCCAAAAGCTCACTACCATTCGCAAGATGCTGTGAACTACCAAATCGCAACAGTTAAAATAGTTGCTAACCTTAAAGTTTTAGGTTATTGACTGGTTGTAGCCATGGTAACACCATCCGATATTAAACACTGCAATCCATCATGAAATTGTAGCTATTTTTCCCGCGAGCACAAAATGGCCGCCGTAGATGACTTAACTAATTAGTCAACATTTAATTCCTTGCATATGTTGCTAGAGTTCATTATATTCAAAACACTCGTAGCTTTTTATGATAATTATTCGAACAATCTAACGCCTTAAGCTGCAAACCGGTTCACAAAATGTCAAAGAGCTAAAAATAAATTTGAGTTAAAAATAACTCTCAACAAATGTCACAAACTTCTCAGAAGTTTTGGTTACGGTTAAATATCTAAATATAATATTGCATTTTGTCTCGGGTTTTTTCAAGGTATAGATCATGTTATTTTGGATACTTAGGTCAACTAACTAATTTCTAGGATTGGAAATTTGAGTTAAGCATAACTTCAGTTAATATTTTAGCATTTTTCTGCAGGTAATAATCTATGTCTTGTTATGCCATAGACCTCCCGACCCATAGCCATAATGATGTTATATTATACACCCGTGGTGCTGTCAATATAGTCGTACTATGACATTGAAATCTAAATCATACATCAAGGATGTCACTTTGATGCCTTTAGAATATTCTAGGGGTCCTCCTCAGTTTGCCAAAGAATTCCTGGTATGAAATGATGACCGCGTACCGCAGCCATTTTTAGACAAGGCAAAATACCGAGACTATGGTCTACCATGGACGATGCGTGGAAATAAGCCAACAGTCTACCTGACGATAATTGACGGACCAAAGCTATGATCATGATCAAGTTCCAACTGAAACTTGATTGCAACTGTTCAAGCTGCTTCTTGCATGCCCGGAGAAGTTTTAAACGTTCAGTCAAAGTAGTTCAGGTCTGATTTTAATTGAGAGTTCATGAACCAACTACATTGATGACAATGCCACAGTACTGGACATAATGGAATATCAGTATATCACACATTACGTCTCCTGCAGTGTTGTTTATCTATCAGTTAAAATCTACAAAGTTCATTACATTCCCTGAGTTCACTAATGTGATATTTAGTCCGCACCATTTAGTCCTGCGATAGACTCTTTTCATGCTCATTCACCTGTGTAGAAACGGCCTTGAGCAAAATATCAACAAAGAGCAAGCCCCGAAATCTCAGTGTAAAATCCACGGAGCGTAAACTGTCTCATTTGCATAACAGGGCACAACTTTAATATGAGCAAACGCCATTTATATAATTTAGTTGATGCCTGGTTTCTCAGGTGTTGGTGTTTACCGCCGCCGGTATTGGTAAAAGCATTTTGACGTCGTGGAAAACAAAACACATCGGTATTATCTTGAAATTAAGATAAAATACGTTATTCTTTCTTAAAGACGTTATTTAATGACGTATCATTATCATTCAATCAAGAATACAATGAGTAAACAACCCAAACAAATAAACAAAATAAATGAAATATCTGCAGCTAAATATTTAAAAGAACAATTCACAATAATAATTGACAGAGTCGTCACATATTCTTAATAATGAATACAAAAAAACATTTCTGGTATTTCACAGTGTTTAATCCCGTGTTTAAATGAGAATTAATATGATAAGATTTAACGAGGATTCAAAACACCCGTTTCAGAACTCGAGCCACGCCCTATTGCGCGATACAAAATGCCCGCATATTTTTCAATTATGCTAATAAAAACGGATAACAAACTTCTAAAAATAGGACATGTCGAGATAGTGATGATAGTGAAGCAACTTCACATGCACCAGGCAATTGCATCAAGGATGATGACCTAGGGTCTTCAATTTACACATCTGCTTCTACTTTTAACACCAATCAGCTGTCAGTCCCTGGAAAGCGGAAATGGTATTTTAGGGTAACTTTTAGTCTCGTGCTTATACTGCATATGGCTTAATCACGAACAACAGAAACCGACTGCGAAGGGAGACTAGGTTGCAATTAACACCATGCTATTTTCAGGTGATAAGAGATGACACCGAGGATGACACTCCGTCGGATTTATATAAATATCTCTTTTAAGTTTGTCCTGACGTCAGATAATCATTCCGAAACAACATTCTTGTGGTAGTCTCTATTGATGATAATTAGAAATTGAATAGATAATCATGAGAGGCATTGAAATTAATGAGCTATCACATTTAGGATAATTCAATTAAAATTACTAACGTCAGATGTGTCAAGGTAATTAATGTTGCGCTCTAAAGGTGACGTCAAAATGAAGTCAGAGATGTTTAAATAGATCATAATAGTTTATACCTGATAGAAATGAATGATATTGCTCACTGCAATTCTAGAATAAAATATAACATAATTGTATTGAAGAAGTGTAAGGGAAAATGGAAAAGAAGAATGTTTTAATCATTCAATCATTCAAGGTCATGAGCACGAGTGGGAAGTTCTGCTTATTGTTGGGATTTCTCAAATTTAGTTGTTAGATCTTTCAAATGCGCGCGTACACCATTATAGTTTTGTGCTGTTGTTTTCGGGGCCTTTTCGGCATGTTTGTTTGATGTAATGTAATACCGTGTCATTTTTAAGTAAAGCTGAACGATGATGGCGATATGTACCTTAAGACTTGTTTGCATCTTTACAAGGGGTAGACACTTGTTTAATAGTATTAGAACTTTAGAAAAAATACTAACAAAATGGCAAGGGCATTTAATTTTAATCATAAAATGTAAGGAATAAGTCATGATTTGGCTGATTATATTTAAGATATATGTTTAATAGCGCCCTCAGTTTTCACACAAAAATTACCACAAAACAACAACAACAACAAAAAAAAAAGGAAAAATTTGATAAAGAAACGAGAATCTATCTTTAAAAAAAGCTTTAGAATATTATGTGTAATTGTGTATTAGTGTGATAGCTGTTGGTATTGTCCAGGTCTAAAATTGAACATTATAATAATGTTAGAAAAATTAATAAATGATCATATCAAACAACCGTGTGGCGTTTTTATCAGTGACGACCGTGAAAGCATATTAGAGCAAAATGTATTCAATTATTACCGTCAATGACAAATATTTTACCAACTGTCAAACGGATCATCTGTGTGATTTCTTGCCCATTGCTGACTGACAAATTGAATTCTTTGGATTCTTTTATAGGTAAATGGTTTTCATCATCATTCATATTGATAAGAGAAAAGAAAAAACATGAAAACGTTTAAATGAATATTCTTTAATTCCTTAAACAAAAATAAAAATATATAAATATGTTAATCATAATTATTTTGATATTGATCATAATGATAATATCAGTATAGTTGCTGAATTTGTTTAGTAAACTAGCCTCACTGTACACATGGTACAGGAGCAGCCACACTCTGTCCCCAATCTGGTAGGTATTTACGAAATAAATGGCGGAGATTTACAAAACAAATTATACAGTATTTATTCAATTAGAATTGATAAGCCTACCTACGTCCCAAACATGTGTAAACATTACAAATATACCAAAAGATAAGGTTTGAACAAATTGACCAAGAAAAATATTGGACAAACTCATTTTAAAAGTTCGTACATTACGGCATTAACCAGTGTAAATTTATGTTACACTTTCCACTTAGGGTCATTTGTTTAAAATGAGGTCAATTACAAAGCACTTACACTCATTAATTACTAACTTAACGGCTCAATTACTGACATTAAAAGTACATAACATGGTGTGTATTTCAAGTGTGAAAGGTCTGTTGATTCAGTTATAGCGATTTTGTTCGTCTAATTCAGCTATGAAATAAAACAAAAATCAAAACGCAGGAAATGTGGGTTTTTGTCTTTAAAAAAGTGTGTATAAAAATTCGTTTAGGATAGGTTATGACTAGAGACATTTCAGTTAGTAAGTCAGCTACACTTTAAATAAAAAATAGTAAAAATTTCTCAATGGTGAGTAAAAAGGGAACAGAGCAACTAAATGAGTCAAATAGAACTCAATGTTGATTAAATTTTTACTCAATATGACGAGTATAATTTAATCATCATTGAGTTCAATGCATTCAACGGTTGTTTGATGGGATCATTTATTAGTTTTTCAAACAAAACATCATGTACAACCAAATTTTAGGCTTAAACAGCTAAATGTGATATTATGCTAGTGTA
The DNA here is from genome assembly GCF_039555335.1 of Amphiura filiformis. Lineage (NCBI taxonomy): Eukaryota > Metazoa > Echinodermata > Ophiuroidea > Amphilepidida > Amphiuridae > Amphiura > Amphiura filiformis. The sequence continues at coordinate 35,776,849 of NC_092646.1, read as the reverse complement.
TACAAATGCTTTTGAGTCATTCTCAACTTTGATTTCCCCTCTTTTACAAAATTATTCACTTTTTTTTATAGCTTTTTCGGATATAAAATATCTATTAATGACAAAATTGGTGGCGCTATTTAGTTACTGGAAATTACTCTTTCAAGCTTTTAATACAGATAATTCCTTTTATTGTTTGATGAAATATGTTTATAAAATTTCCTTGTTGCTTGTTTCACCTATTCCAGCTGCTTTAGCGGCATTATTAATCACATACCCCTTGCAAATAAAGAAATATGATTTAGGATAAATAGCGTCATCTATAGTTTGCATTTAGTTAATAATGAAGCCAATTCTATATACATCAAACAACCGTGATATTCATATTGTTGCTCAGTTTCCTTTTTACTCAACAATTGAGTACTAATTATTTGCCGTGTAGCAATCTTGATTAGTGAAGTTGCGGTAAGTTTTCATTAGGCTAGGATTAATACGTTCTTGTTAACCGATTTAGCAGGTAGGTTCATACAAACATGGTTAGTAGGTTTTAAGGTTTACTATTGTTCTTTTCCCGGGATTTATTTAGCATATTTATATCTATGTCTACGCAGAGTCTACATGTTACGCCATTAAACACTGGCTAACATTTACACAACGCCCAAAGCCCAAAAGTTGGGCTAACTATAATCATGATAATTGTCTCAACATCCAGATGGTCTAGACCTGTCTCTGTTTCAGATTTGTTGGTGGTAATGATCTATATAGTTGATCATATCTGGTTTTTGCGTCAGCCCAACACGACAAAGAATGTCAAGACTTCACTGTAGATGATCTTCAGATTGTCTGACTGTCTCATGTAACATACCCGGTAACATCACTTGATATTTGCGAAGTGAATGATGTCAAAGGTCATTTATGTAATGAATATGTATCGACTTCAACATCCTCTGTAACATCTCTTGATATTTGCGAAGTGAATGATGTCAAAGGTCATTTATGTAATCAATACGTGTCGACTTCGGTGTTGCCATCACAAAATCTCATACAATAATAGTAATACATTTCAAAATAGGAAGAAAGGAAAGAGAAAGAAGGTAATTTCGAGCGAAATAATTCCATTTACTGTAACTATATTATTAAAAGTGTCTATCCTCCCTCTAACTGCTGTGCCAGCTATCTCAAACCGATTCAGCATTTTCTACACTTTTAACCCTCGTTCTGCGCTGAGCCACTAACAAGGCTTACGAAGAGGGAGCGGCCGGGGAGTGGGGGTGTTGTAAACCCCAATTTTTCTATTATAATCATCAGTATATTTGGTACCAATGTTTAGGTATGGATCTCTTCTATCCAGTGATACCAAAATAAGTACAGGCATTCTTTATGAAGGTCATAAACCGTTCAATTTGGTACCAATATTAGATATGTTAGGTATCTAGTGATACCAAAATAAGTACACATTCCCTATATACGTCATAAACCGCTAAATATAATACCGATGTTTATATATGCGCTCTTTTAGCCAGTAATACCAAAATAAGTACAACATTCTCTATAAACGTCATGAACCGTTAAATGGTTTTTTTTCTATCTGGTGATACCAAAATAAGTACACATTCCCTATAAACGTCATAATCCGTTAAATATATATAATACCAATGTTTATCTATGGTCTCTTCTATCCAGTGATACCAACATAAGTACAAGCATTTTCTATAAACGTCATGAACCGTTAAATTTGGTGCCAATGTATATAGATATGGGTCTCTTCTATCCAGTGATACAAGCATCCCCACATATTGTTGCTATGATAATGCAATCACGCCCAAAATGAGGAAATTCTGGCTATGTACAAATAATAAGCAAACGAACATGCAGTTTTCACAAGATTTTCTCCGGCCTGAATATGAAACTACAAAGAAAATAGTCGATATCTCTTTCAACAATTTTACAAGAGTGAAACGAAAATCATGGATTTGACTGTAGAAACCTATGGTAGGGCTCCCTCTGTCATTTTGGATGGTCCTACGCTCAGGTAAAATGCTATCACTAAAATGAGCGCAAACGATTAGCTTAAGGCGTTTGGACGTAAATGTGTGCGTTTTTTATGCCGGATAAAAAAACATGATGCAGTCATGTCTACAGTAGAATTCATCTCGACCTTTGCAGGACTTAACCCCATTAAAAGCTATTAAACCAAGATAACACTCATTGAAACAGCTCAACTGATTAAATCGGATCTTCTCTGGTTGTGCACAAGTGACTGTTTTCATGTGCGATATCGCAATAAAGCTGGTATTCATAGCTTCAGTTGGGTAACCGATTACAAAGGAAACGAAAGGAAACGAAAGGAAACAATGTTATGTGTGGCTTTGTTCACGAAATCAGACAATGTCGTGCTTTTTGTAAACCAGCATTCTTGAAAATGAGCAACATAATGATTTTTGACTTAACACGGTTTAGAAATAATTTCTTCATATTTTTGGTGTTATCTGTCGTTTACATGTCCTTCCTAAAACACAAAAGTACGACCCTCTCCAAACACCTAAATTAGCTAAAAATTTAGGACATGTTACAAAACTTTATTTTCTAGAACCTATTTAGAATAATTTAAATGTAGCTTTTACCGGTTTTTTGTGGCATCCTTCAGAAGTGAGCGGTCCGATACCAATATTTTCGGTCAAATCTCCATTCAAATAACACGGGAGTTGGCTAGCTATGCCTTGCCCTCACTCATATTTTACAAAAAGTACGACCATTTCTGAACATCTAACCTAGCTGTAATTTTAGGTCATGTTAGAGAAATATATTTGCTAGAAGTTTTGGAGAATAAATAAAATATTGGCTGGTTATTTTTCACACAGTGATGTTAACTAGGCAAGTGTCCATTCTCCCAACATACATCATTTGTAGGGGTCACGCGTCAATGGTGAGATCACTGTGTATTGTGTATAGGAAAACGGACAGTAACTGCAGTATGAACCATATAGAGGGTTGGTATGCTCCCCTCCTTCGTAGTACTAGAGTTAACCAGACATAAAGATGTAAAGGCAGACATTAATAAAAAAAAAGAGGAGAAATGTGATAGGAATGTGATAGGTATGACTATATTAAACAAAGCTTTATATTTGAGAAGTTTCATCTCCATGAACGTAAAAGCTCGTAGTTTTCACGGTGCAGTATTTACATGGGCGTCCATCCTGATAATGACATGCCTCTTTTTTGTATCAAAATGAAATATTTTATTCTCCTTTCAGCCACTTTTTTGTGCAATTCAAGTCAACTCTTCCCTCCCCCATTAATTTGTAAAACCCCGTCTACAAGCATATAGTGTGCTTCTGATGAAAGCTACATTAATCCAGTCGCCATTATGGAGTTTGAGCAAATAAATTACGGATCCAAGCATATACAAACAAGTATTATTTTAAGACCGATCTATTGTATTGGTATATTAACGCTTGCTTCCCAATTAATTAAGCTTTTATAAAAAAAACACTATATATGCTTGTAGACGGGGTTTTACGGTATTATAAGGTAAGCGTAATATTATAGTATAATTATTGAGCTAAACTAAATTAACAATGTATGTAAACAGCGCCCTCAATTTGCACACAAATATACAATTTTTTGAATAAAAATTACAACAAAAAGGCAGAAAAAGATGAATAATTTTATAAAGAAGCGAAAATCTACGTTGTATGTATTAATAGCTAACAAATGTGTTAAAAACATGTGTATATTAGTGTGATAACTGTTGGTATTGTAAAGGTCTATAATGGAAATTTATGTAATGTTTTTTTAGAAACATTAACAAATGATCGCATCAAACAACCGTGGGCAAGGAAGGAAATATTTTATTTGAAAATCTGCGCAAGAATCCGGTGGGAGCAATATTCCCAGCAATGTAGTCTTTCTGTTTATCTTTCCTGGTAGCAAGGCATCACATTTGTAGAGGCTTTACTCATGCATGCTATGCACGGTATGTTGTCCACGGGTTCATATAGCGGTTATTCCAACGGTTACCGTTAGCTAAATACTCATTAGAAAACCAAATATAGCTAATATAATATAAACACCCTTGGGAAAATCTCAGCCAGTTTATAATTAGCAACAAGTAAATTAGCTATGTTGAACTTCGACACAGTATCAGCTGAGCTGAAAGCGTTATAAACTTGCTCGAGATATGCCTATTGTCATTTGAAATGTCTATAAACAAAAACAAAAACGGGTTTGTATTAATTATCAAAGTATATTATACTAGTACAGCAATGTTTGATGAACTAAGTAACATCATTTGCTGTCGAAGGTTATAACAATGATGTTTAACATTGTTTAAATCAGCCAAAACATTCAAAACGTTATCCTGTGCTTAGAATCGACATTGTTAATGTTATAATTGTCCACACAGGTAATGTGAATTTCAAATACGGTATTGTTACCTGAATGGGTGGCTCCATTTGAAATGTACACCCCTTGCGTGGGAGATTAAGGTCATATCTTCCACAGGGGGTGTGTGGATTTTGACTGGACTAACCCATTGCGTGTTCAAGGCAATGCAATATAAAAGCAAAGATTGTCCCCTGTTCAAATCAATAAAGGCGAATCGCATTAAAAAAAATACAACAGAGTTCATGCGTATAATTATCGAGTTACACATAATATCACTGACTATACTCCATCCACCATCAGTCGCAATAAGTTGCATATTCTAAGACATCTGTCCTACGTTTGACCTAATCAGAACACCTACAAAAGTATGTGGATTCCTCTCAAATATTACTGACATATGCAGTCACGCAATAAATTGCATATTCTAATAAACCTACGCAACATTCTTACTTTCAAGTTCCCATAATCGCCGACTATACTCCATTTCATCTAATCAAAACACCCACAAACATTGTGGAAATGCGCTATTGCATTTAAAATCAACACTCCCACTGTGGAAGATGTTGGAAATATCTGCCACAAGGGGTATGAATTTCAAATAGAATGAGCACATTAGGCAGCTCCATTTGAGACTCACCCTCCCTCTATGGAAAATTCAGGTTGAATCTTTTCCAGAGGGTGTATGAAATTGGAGCTCTCTAATATGCTAATTCCATTTGAGATATATACTCCCCCTGCAGATGATATTTCCAAAATCTTCCACACGGGGAGTGTGGATATTAAATGGAATAGCCCAAAGGAACTCCTCTCAAAATGCTACTGACATAATCACCTAATAAGTTGCACATTCTATAATTAAAGACAGAGATAAATGCAATTTATCGCGTCTGATGTCACTGTCAATTACGATCCTTGATTGGTTTACACAGGTTAATCAGCGCGTAGATCTATCTGGTGCTGATCGGAGAAAAGGAATAGCAGCAAATGGCGAAAAATTACGTACTTTTACAAGGCAAAAATCAGCTTTGCTAGGCATTGTGGACATGGTGCCTTCACCAAAGAAAGTTTCTTACTATAAAGCCCTAACTTTTGAGCTGGTTTGCATGTCGAAAGGTGCAAAATCAACAATAAGGCGCCCGGTTATAAATCCGCGTTCAGCAAGTCATCATCACGACACTTGTAAACAAACCGTGCTCGAGTTTGATTGACAGGTGACGTCAGACGCGATAAATTGTCTTTATCTTTGTCTTTCATTATAAGTAATCTATTTTTTTTAAATTGTCCTCTTTCAGATTGAAGGCAAGAGAGACCCAGAAGTAGAAGACAGGTGCAGGCAATTCATTGAACATCTCACAGGTGAAAAAGTAACCAGCGCAAAATTCGAAGATGACCTGAAGAACGGTGTAGTTATTTGCAAGTACGTAAAATAATAAGTATTTTGCTTTAGAGGTGTATTGCAAAGAATATGACCATTTCAATTGAAGCACAAGATTTGGTTTTTTAAAACAATTCCACGCTTTGAAGCACAAGTACCTTGATTCTTGAAGCTTGATGGAGATGAAAATGTGTATTATTCAATCAAAAACTTTCAAACCAAGTTAATTTTTAATAATCATTCTTTTGTCTGTAGTCTTGATTAGCTAAATGTTGATGCCATTTACCAAAATCAAAGTTTGTTTAAGTGTTGTGCATCCTTAATCATTGCATTCCTATGGCATGTTTGTTTATGTGATGAGCGCCCTTGAAGTAAGCTAAACATAGCCTGCAGCCCATCAATCACATGTAATTTGGTGCCGAATTTGGCACTGGAGGCTGTCATCTTGGTTTTTGATGTATTGTAGTGTAGAAGCTCTCGGTAAAGACACAATTAATCTTTACCTGAACCAACATAATTAGTATTTGTGACAAGAACAAGAAGAAGAATAGCAAGTGAAGATAATAAACATCATCAAGATACGTTTCAGCTAAAGTGTATCCTTGGATTTGTGATGATTTGTGTCACTTTTTGTTGTTGGTTCCGAGTCATCGAAGATTGTATTATTTAGTACCAAGCTTCTGCTAACCAGGGGAGCAAAGCAAGTTTGCCCCTACACTAAATGTTTTAGAACAGGTAACAGAAATATTTAAGAAAATAAGATTTTTGCAAATCGCAACTTTTATGATACAAGCAACCAGTAAATGCCTGATCTTATAATATTAAATTAGTGATTTTTTTTTTCAAACCTGACACCTTTGTAATGTATACACATGTCTCAACTTACACCTAAATGGAATCGGCCAAATTGGTTGTGTTAGCAGGTCAACAGAGCAATTTTGACATAAAGTCATAATTATGACTTGATGTTCGCCATAGAACTCCATGTTAAACGACCAAAATAGCCAGTGGGATTTCTTTCCCTATACCATGTTATTTAAGCTTAAATAAAGGCTTACCCTATAAATAAAGGGTAAGCTTAAATAAGCTTACTCTTTTTCGCCAGTTATTACTACTATTATTGCAGCATTTTGGGTAAAGAAGTAAGACAAAAAAAATTGACGGCAATCGTACATTATGGCTATAATTTGTTTTCTATATTTTGCGTTTATTTAATCTTCGGTTTGATTATATTCTACTTAATATAGTTTTATCAAAACATACAATAATTTTTAACGATACTATGACAAAATCATGAAAAGTAGTGCGTAATAAACGACTTGCTTGTTTGGAAAAAGTGAGAAACGATACGTAATCCTTTTGAAATTACTCGCATAATTTCATCCAACAACATGATAAATTCTAATTTAAAATTTAAAGATATTATTTTTGATTTGTCGTGTGTCTTCTTTTGAAATTCATTCTTTGTTTATATTTGTTTTCAGTTACAAATTTCATTATATGTATTTTTGTTTCTCACACAATATTTTGTTTATTTTATTTCCTTTATAAATGTTTATTTGAATGAGCAGAATGATAAATGCACTGATGCCAGGTGCTATTAAGAAAGTAGAAACAAGTAATATGCCTTTCAAAATGGTAAGTGACATCAGGTTGATAGTGACAGAGGACACTATTATCGTGATAAAACGACTTCATTTTGTTTGTCCACAACATTTTACATCTCACTTACAAGAGATTGACGTCAAAATGTTAAAGCTTGGCGCGTGCGAGTATTGAACTAAAAATACGATGCATTACAATTTTATTTCGCGTTATTAGCTCAACGTGTCAAAATCGTAATTCGTTTTGATAATCTTATCCAGAACATTGACACTGTCGTGACAGTTTGAACAGTTCTATTGTACTGACGATATCAGTGATTGGTGACCCACCGTCTTGTTTCTGTATAGATTGCGAGTCACCAGCCACTGAAAACGTCAGAAGCCTACAACTAATTAAACTGTCATTGTCAGTAGATATTTACTGGAATTGGCTAAGTCGTGATAGCATTCAAAAATATACAAAATCAAACAATATATCTCCGTATCATTTATGATAACGGATCACATGTGTCGGTTTGTTTTAGAACGTGTTGTTAAAAATGTTTTGGGCGAACATATTTTGAGTTGATTTCTCAAGGTAAAGTGTGTCCTCTGCAATGCGGTTTATATGTTTAGGTGCCATTATCAGCCTTAGAACCAAAGTAACGAGATATGATGGCACACTTTGATGCCTCAACATAGACGTGGCCACTGATTTTCAACCACATCAGCAAACAGCTAATTTACTGTTACAAAAACACAGAAGAAAAGAAATGTCATGTCCTTGAAAAAGGAAATAAACATGATGAATTGTGTGATTGTGTACACATGAAGGTATTGAGCACCATGCCACATATCTCGTTCCAGATACAAAGGAATATCATGTTTGTAAATACAATGTAAAAGCTCGATCGTCTTCGATTTGTGAAACATGATTTCCTTTGTGTTTGATACAACAGGTTCAAGGTGAAATAGTGTAGTGTACTTATAGTGTGTGTTTAGATGTGTCTCAAAGTGCATACTTTATGTAATCAATCCTTTAGATTGATCAACGCGCTACATCCAGGAGGCGTACCCAAGATTGAAACCAGTAACATGCCATTCAAACAGGTACAGTTGCCATGGCAACAGCATCGAAAATTTACCCATTTGGAATCGAACTTTTACGATCCTTTTTAACTTGTTCTGCGCATGTGCATCACTCTGTTAATTATTTACTGGTCCTTTCAGATGACTCTACTTATAACTAGACCTTGAGGCTTGAGGTTATAGGTCACCATGAACTGAACAAATCCTAATCTTAGACCCAGGATTCAATTCAAACCATCCCCTCTATAAATTAATCTTGAATGTTTATGTGGAGTTAAATATCCTATTGAAATAAAAGAGAGAACCATACATCAAAGAAAAGAATGCCACTGATCACTCTCGACAAATCAAGTGAACAATTTTCCTGTCAGCCGTTAGACCGATCAAGAGAAAGACAATTCTTAATCCACTCTAAACTGCCACTAGACGTTTTTTTATATTTCATAGCATTCAAGATTAAAGGAAGTCTCCGGCAATCACAACATTATGCTTTAACCATAAAATTAAAAAAAAGAGCCGGCTCTCAACACGCGATATTCAAAATTCACGAGCCGAAATTGTCTAGGGCAATGACGTCATGGTTATTTGTGCTCAATTGTTGTCACGCTTCATTGCCACAGGCAATTTCGGTATCCGGGAAATTTGAATATCACGTGGTGAGAGACGGCTGTTTTTATTTCTTGTTAAGGTCAATATGAGTTTGTTTTAATAATAACACGTGATTCGTGCTTGATGATTATTTTTCTAACGTATAATGCACAATGTTGTGATTGCCGGAAACTTCTTTTAAAAGATGTTCTGTTATTATATTTGCTGTTTGTGTCTATTAACGTGTGCCACTCTAACCGTATCATGTGAGTTTAAGTATGGTAGCATTATGAATAGCAAATGTGCGTTTAATTTTTGTGTGCTGTTCTGTATATATGCTATGTTGAGTGTGAAACACAGTACCGTATATCTTTTAAAACTTAATAGCGCTACCGGTGCCCTGACATGTGATGACTCTTTAATAGCGCTACCGGTACCGATCAGTGGCTCTTTCTACAATACCTTGGAGATAATATTGAAGGTTATAATGAGCATTTGCATAGTACTACCATTGTTAACTTGTACTTAACTCGCGTCTGCGTAGTTTACGTAGTAAACCACGCAGACGGTGATGAACAACGGTGAAACATGACTGAATTCCTAACTAAAATACGATAGCACTGTGCAGATGTTCAGGGCCCGGATTCAGGGTACGCTAGAACGAGCCAACACATCGGCACTCTTATCGCCCGCCGCATCGGTACTAGCGGGGCTATTGGACCAAACTAAATGTGGTACCTGACTTATTTATATGAAAAAGAGTAACATTTTTGTCTAATAGCTGCTTTGTCGTTAACAATTATTATCATCATTATCATCATCATCATCATCATCATCATCATCATCATCATCATCATCATCATCATCATCATTATTATTATTATTTCTTAAAACCGAGTAAAAGTAATTCGAAGCTATAAACAAATTAACATAAAAAAATAAATTAATACCTCACCGCAATATGTAACATTACAATTAAAACTATAACCAATCAGTTTGTTTGAGCTTATGACCTTTGACTTACCGGATGCCCTGGACCGGATGCTCGACTAACTGGAATAAGGGGTGCAGTTTTAGAGCAATAAGTGGTTCAGATTATTTTTCAGTAAACAGAGCATCGGGGGGGGGGGGGGGGTTACTGCAGGTCCCGGGGGAAAAATTTTCAGAGTCAGGAAAAATTATGTTTGTCGTATAAAATTACCCATGCTAAGTTTTGTTTAATTATCATCATTTCCTTGTTTGCTCTAAAGACAAAAACAGTAAATAAACCTAATTGTTAAACGTGGGAGACATTCACAATTTGTAGGTAACATGTAAACAATTGCAATGGAGATTGTTTACTAACAGATTGTTTGTGAGGAGATACCAGTGTTAATGAAGTGTCAATTTGATAATGCTAACACTTTACACTGTTAGAACACTGTAAAATATCCATTGAATGAAACATTTTACTAAACATTGGGTAAATTTAACATACATTACTTAAATTCACATTTATTTTAATAACATCGGGTAAAAAATTACCTACCCAACCTACCGTATGTGGGTTGTTTACCCGGTGCCCAGCGATTAGGTAAAATGACACTTTTTTACACAAGTTGAGTATTTTTTACCCAATGTTGGATAAATGTTTTACCCAGCGGATGTATTACTCATTGTTTTAACGGTGTAGTTGTCGTGTGTGTTAAATGAGGCACTAATATTTTAAACAATATTCTTGGATATCTATTACTTAACTTTCGCAACAAATTAACGTAGAGTTCAATATAATCAGCTACAGATGAAACTGTTCACAGAAAGTAACACTTTTTGTTGATTTCGACAATAGGCAATAAGATTGTACGGGGTGGGTCATTTTTTAAAGATGTTCTCAAGTTTATTCATCAAATATTTGGGCGAAATTGGTAAATATCATACAATTTGTATTAAATTTGGCTGAAAATGTGTACCTTTGGTTTAGCGATGAACCAAATTTCTGGGAAAATTGATATATGGATGGGTCCACATTCAAACTCTCAGCGGCACCCGTACATAAACCAAGCTTAAGTAACCCCTTGATTGTATAACGATCCCACCTGTTAAAGATATTATTCATTACGTAATTAACGGTGTTCTATTACAATGTCTTCATTGCTGTACCAACAGAGGGTGAACATTGAGAACTTCATTGAAGCCTGCAAAGCATATGGTCTGAAAGAGCAGGAGGTCTTCGGTGTCAACGACCTTTTCGAAGCCAAGAATGTCCCACAATTCACACAGTGCATAGTTGCTCTCGGCAGAAGGGTAAGCATAAGGCAGGGATCATTAACTTGAAGGGATAATGTTGTGATTAATACCGCATAGCGACGAACACAGGATTACTATAAACCGTTCCTATTATAACCCATAAACCATAAACGGTACGATGAACGCGAGGAGCGATTGAGGCAAAAATAATCGATAAACATCGCCCTCTAGAGTCTTTATTATAGAACAGGATAATTTATAGTAATAATGTGGTTTGTCACTACGCGGGAATCACAAGTTAAGTATGAAATGATAAATATCTTGTTTCCAGTGCAAGACGGTGAAATGTGCTTACCGTATATTTGTTAGTCAAGTTTCAGATGACACCGGTAGAATCTCATAAGATGGGATATTATATATACGGCGCTTTGCTTGTTTTATTCGTGACTAAAATTATGATCAAATTGACGGGACGCGGAAACATTCCATCTTGAGCGGCCACATGTCACGTATTTCTTAAGAATGTATACAAATCTAAAAAATGTCTAGCTACTGAACATGTAAAGCAAAATCTATGTCTGTCAAAAATCACGCATACGGCGTACTAACAGAATTAAGGTAGGTGTGCGCCGGAGGTGCGCGTGAACCACAAAATCGGAATGGCATTTTTGTTTCGTTGGTTGCATCTATTTTCTTTTGAACGAAGCATCAGAACTTATTTTGCTCAGTTTTTTGCTAACCGCACATTCTTTCAACTGCACACACTTCTCTTTTAAAACTATGGTCAGATTTTTATATGTTCACTTCTTTCATGAGCTTTTTGCATTTCCCCTATTTGCTTTGTTATCCACGCTTCCTGCTTTTTCTTTTCTTTCACAAATGATGCATACATTAAACACTTATATGTTACACTTTATAGAGCAATCATTCCGCTACAACAGCCACATACAATATACACATAGGTAGAGCCTATGATCCTTCTTGAAGATTATGACAATGTTGTTTCCCTGTTTTCTCTCTCTACCTGCCACGTATACAGGCACAGGAAAACCCGAGTTACAACGGTCCAATCCTTGGGCCAAAACAATCCCATGAAAATGTTCGAGAGTTTTCTGATGAGCAGCTTGCTGCCAGCAAGGGCGTGCTTTTCGCATAATTTTATTATTGTTTCCGGTGTATATAAATCCGTTTTGTATTTAATAATCTTTTAAATTTAATAACGGCATGAGCTTCACTAGATTTTTTTTTATTTTAACTGAGTTGTATACGAAACAACGAGAGCATTATCATTATCGGACTGAAAGTCAAGAAACAGTTTGCACCTTTATGTCTGTTTGGCATGATGATGTTGCTACTGCACGAAGCATATGTCGGATAATTACTTCGCAATTATTTTAAAATGATGGTTCCAACCTCAAGAACTGTCTTTTGCTTCAATCCTGTATTTCATATATACATTTTATTTACAAGGCGATCAATCTACTTAATTTGGTTGTTCAATTAAGTCTTCTTTATAGATTTCAGAGCTAGATATATCTTTTTTTTAATGTTATTTCACACACCGGGATTAACGCACACATGGCAAAGTCATGATGACTTGAACAAACTGTTTGGAAGCCTCTTTTCCAGTAAATTGGCAATTAAAAAAGGAATGTTCAAAAACAGTAATAATATTTTTTTTTAATGTAATATTACCAAAATATAAAGAAAAATTCGAATTTAATTGAAGCAAAACAGATGAGGGCTATAATAGATGTGAACCGCATTTTCACACCCGCCTCTATTAGGGTAAATCAAGGAAAATGTTTTTTCTGGTTTGTCAAATTTTTGTACGAAATATCAACTGATTATGTTAAAAATGCCACTGTGAATTGTTGTGTCAATTGTTGCAAAAATCGATGGTTTTAACAAATAAAATATGAATATAATTATCTGACAAAACAGTTGATGTTTCAAAATAACTTGCACAAACTTAAAGTTGAACTCATTAATTTGCAAACTGTGCCAATAAAACCAAGTACCCAAGATCTTTCTGTTTATAAGCCCTGAAAGACCGGTACAGTCTCGTATAGTTTTGAATATGGTCCTATAATTATCTCATATCTTTTTTTGATATGACAACTTTAGCAGTTGAGCCTAAATCAGCCAATATCGGAATAAGCAATGTTGTTATTTTCTAAACGAGGGATGCTGTACTCAATTGGGCAGAATAACCCGAACGTCCCATGTTTATAACCATGTGGTACGCCCTCTATTGGGTTAATGGAATGAGTCTCTACACCTCGGGCTTAAAGAGGATTGTATTAATCTTCATATGAAAAGAGTATGAAATTTCTTGGCGCAATTTGCAAAAACATGAAAGAAAATGAAATGAAAAAAATATATATTATACTAATTTATGAAAAACAAATCTAATTTGGCACGATATTTCATATGGTAACTATTGTCTGAACCACGGTGTTGCATGACTATAATGTGCGTTTAAATCGCTTGGATTGGATGTTGCATGCTTCCAAATTTTGAATAAAGAGAAAACAAAAAGGTACTGTAATGTCAGTTTTATTTGGTTCAAGAAACAAAATTAAACGAATAAAGAAACAAAAAAATCGAACATAAATTTGTAAAAATTTTGTGTGAGTTTTAGACCAAAATATTATATCTTTAAAAATATTTAGTACCCATTAATTTTCATTGATTTTGAACATCATTGCCATGTGTTACATTAGATCCACTTTAAATAAAATTACTGACCTTTTTATAGGTTTCTTATAATTGGCCTCTTTCCGCCGTTGATGGCGTTTGGTTCGGCTAACTCCAATCAGGCCGGAATTAGCGAAGCGGAAAACTGAAAGCGAGGACGATTGTATAGATTACGCCATTAATGTCGTGAAGGGGTCAATTATAAGAAAAGAAAACTATAAAAAGTGGACCAATGATGTAGTTCAGACGAGATAGTCTGTTTAATAAAATCGAAAACTGGGGTGGGGGCATTTTGAATCACAGAACCTTTTTGTGTTTACTCATATTTCAACCCGATTGGAGAATGCTTCTACCTACAACCCTGTTTGCTATCGTCCAACCAGCAAAAAAGACAATAAGCGTAGGCCTATAACATAAATTTGTTAGGAATAAACATAAAGAGGTGCGAAAATGGTATTTTGCAACGGCTAAACGTACAATAATGGAATAATAGTTCAAAGCAAACCAGCGTGTTCGGACAATAGTGACCACTGATAATTCTTCCTCCTTTAGGTATTTATTTTTCAGTCTGCTAATTCTATTATTTTTTTCTGTCTTTATTAATATTCATGTTTAGGCTCAAATGAACCCGAGCTACAATGGGCCCCTTCTTGGCCCAAAACAAGCAACCGAGAACAAACGCGAATTTTCTGAAGAACAGTTGGAAGCTGGAAAATATATCCACTCCTTGCAAATGGGTTCTAATAAAGGCGCGTCACAGGCAGGACAAAACTTTGGTGTCGGCCGACAAATTATTACGGAAACCGATGAGGGCCAGCTTCCCTCATTCTGAAAATTTAACACGTGATATTACGTTAACATGGACAAACAATACATTGGAAGAAGACACGTGTTATCTTGTAATAGGCTCTTACTTGAGCAAAAGGAGTCAAGACAATCCTGCTTTTAGAATCATTTTCCTGTATATCCTAAGTTGGACAATTCTGTCGTTCCTACAACATGATAATATCGTCATTTATGTAGTAGAGTGACGATTCAGTCAGCGACATTTATACATAAGTTGATAATCAAAATGACTAGGAGCACAAGTACTGTATATTTATAATATTTAAAAGCTGGTTGGACACTGAATTTTGTGCATCCACTTAATGACATGAACGGTGTTAATGAAATGATAAAGAACCTTTCCTTAACAAATATACATTATGACATATCACATAACTCCAATCAACAACATTATATCATCAGAGCCTACTATATATATTCTTCCAAACTGCACATACCAAACACCTTTTCCCATAGATGATCTTTCTGTGCATGTACTTGCTCAAATTACGGCACAAATTCTTTGCACCAAGCATCCTACGTTTTGCCTGATTGCACTGTATGTTTTTTGAATTTCTTCACATTGTTTGCATATTTAGATGTTGTTACTATGACTTTTTACCGGCATTTGCAAGTTACTTTCCTCTGCTACATTATTTTTGTAAACAAAATGAATCTTATCATGTCAATGTGCAATTATAATGGTTTACACCTACTTGAATTGCATCATAAATTGCTTGCACATACAAGGGTGTTTTAGCAATGAAAATGCATAAACGCTGCCGAGACAAATAGTTGACGTGTCAAAGGTCATGACACGACATCCCGTCAAAGGTCATGACACGACATCCCCTAAAAGGGGGCGCTGGTCTGTTGTAACTACTAATAAAAATTAATGATAAACGACATTTGTTTTTCAAATGTGGCAGAAATAGAACATGTAATGCCGGTAAAAAGTCTTAAAAGGTCTTAAATTCTAAATTTATATATATTCATTGTATTTCAAACAAAGCTGTCATTAAATGTGCAAAATCATTATATTCCTTTGTGTTTTTTAGGTGTCAGACGTATTACAAATATTATGAAAATACAAGCACGAGCATTACAAAAACAGATTACTATAATTATTAGTATTAAACAAAAGCTTATTGCATGATGCTCGTGAATTTTCTGCATGTTACGACTCCTATCTGTGCAATGTTTTCTTTGATCAGCATTTCATCTATTTAACACTTCATGATTACTGTACCGTCCTTATCGAAAAGAGTTGGGAACATTCGGTCGTGTTATACGTGTTCTCATTAATTCTTAGTCAACGAGGTCGACAGTACGGTAAGTTGACTATTATTAGTTTATTGCTGGCCACCCTCATTGCTCCACCATGGAGAAGATTTTCGACCTCCTCTCCTTTTTTCACATTTCTTCTTCCCTTTCCGATTTTTGTTTGGCCAAGGCGCTCTGACTAAGCACCTGGTTTACCAAATGCAATATTACTGCTCTGATCGCTTATAGAAAAGAAAGAAGTCATTAATAAACCCCCTGAGCACTACCTGCCGATCTAACATTGCCTCTGATTGGTCAATATCATGATATCTTCATTTCAATCACCAATCAGAATGGAGTTTTGCAAATAATTCACCCCAATTTTTTGGCGTGGTGAAATTATTCTAACAATGTTGCTGATTGGTCTAATTGATAATAAAAACTCCTTTTTGACCAATAGGCAGGTAGTTCTCACGGGGTTAAGAAACCCTGGAACATGGATGAACGGCGTCTGAATCAAACGAAAACGTTGCATCAGCATTTTTAATCTAGTATTTTTGTAAAATAATGTCAATGAAATGTGACATGGTCATTGTATTTTAGCATCAACACAAATAGCATTTGCAAATTGCATGATGTCTGAATGAACGTTCTGTAAGACGTACTCCTAAGATCGGTTTCAAAACAAATGAAAAGTGCACTTGTAAATTGGATGACTTCTGCAAGTCATAGCATGACACAAGTATTATTTATCTCACTACGTTACATCGGCCATCAAAAATTGTGCATTTTCACCTCACAATTTGAGTACCCCCATTTAATGCGGTGATCAATATGTTGTCATATAGCCAGAGGTAGCTGACCTGGATGTGTCAATGAGTTACACAAGATAACCTTTGGCAGCCATGTACCAAGAATATGTGGTATTCAAAATGTTGACAGTCTTACTATAGGGGGTATGCTACACTACAGGCACTGTCGGTATTACCATCGATTTCGCTTAAAGAGGCGGTGAAATGTGACATAATTTTTAAGGCACATATAACGTAGTGGTCTAAATTTGCTACTATTTGGATGCGTTATTCTCTGTAATATGCACGGTTGTTTCGTCATGCTTGTGCTTATGTCTTTAGTATAAACCACAATTTTACCGTATATAAATATAACAAAGAGAAAATAATGTATAATTTATGATAAATATGAAAGAATATGAAATATTAGTGTGGTTATTAGATTAATTGTTACCCGTGCGAAGATATTTTTGCAGAAGCTTGAAAACCAATGTCTGTCTTGAAAGAGGAATATTAAGTAATAAACTGTAATATTATTGATTAAAAGAACTAGCAAATTGTGTTAGCTTGACAAAATGTATTTGTGTAGTCGCTAGATATGCATATGTGAAAATATCATCAATGTATTTGGCTCTCCTAATAGATATTCACTCTGTTAGTATAAGCTTAAGTAGTCAACTAGTCTCATGGTTTTGAAAACAAAATAAGAGACTCTGTAATTTATGGATTCTTGTATTAATTATTCAGTTAGGTTAACTACGGATAATTAAGAATGCAGAAGACATGTTCATTTCTTAAGTACATTGAACTCTTTGAATAATTGTAGAGAACCTTTGGAAAACGAACACGTACAATATTTATTTTACTACAACTTCTGTTGTTGTTCAACAAAACTTTACTTCCAAAATTACTTCAAAACTAGATGTGTATTTAATGTGGAAGTTCCCAGATTGGCAATATATCTAAGCCTGTAAGATTAAGGAAAAATAATTATGAAATCTGACTTGACATATCGCGAAACCTCTGTGGTCTAGATACCGAGGACGTTCAATTGCTAATGTCACTCTTAGGTATTTCAGAAATTTACTATTCCTCAATGCCAACGCCAACTTCAACGCCAGTTAAATAAATTAGAAGTCACTCTGTTGTGACCGATTTTCAATTGATCTAGTAGTTAGATAAATTGCGGTTCTAAAACACAATGAATAATCCAATCTGACGGAATGAGCGAATTGCATTGTGTTTTAGAACCGCCACTTATCTAACTACTAGATCAATTGAAAACCAGCCACAGTAGAGTGATTTTTAATTTATTTAATTAGGCGTTGAAGTTAACGTTCACTGTAGAAGTTAGCGTTTTGTAAGAAATCGCAAAGTTATGAGCAATATAATAATTGTTGGAATAATTTTTGAAGAGGTTTTGTGGCTGTCTAGTCTTGTACCAATCATGTGTTTGTACTTTGCTCAATGTTAGTCAATGCTATGTGTTTAGTTAAAAATAAATCTTGCTTATTTATAATGCCCTTCTAAAGTGTCCTTACAGTGTCTGATACTTTGTTTTATGTTATATAATAAAAAGTGCATGATTTTTAAGTTTTGGCTGAAATTTTCTGAGAATTTTAGAATTGAAACATCACGTGGATGAAGAATTCTGCAACACTGTGCAATTAACTACCTGTAATAATAGAAAACACCGTAAAGTTTAATAAAATATTGTGCAATGTTATTTATTAAGCGTAAGTACGTCAACGAGTAACTTTTTATGGACATCTTTTCATATGTGACAATGAAGCAACTGAAGCTGAAACAGTAAATTGTGGGATAGGCTTTTATGACTGGAGTCCATAACATTAGTAGTACGTTTTTAGTGGGTTCGCATCGGACAAGTTTAGAACTGTCAAGCTTTTGTCAGGAGTAGCTATGACTTCTTCAGGACAAAGTACCGAAGTATGAGACATGTAGGCCGTCCCTTGCCTACTGATGGCTCTGAAAAGAACTTCGCCTATCTGCGTATGTTTAAGTTTTGGTGGCTCACTGAAGACCGCCCCTTGTCAACAGAGAAAAGTAAATAAGTGGTGGCTCTGAAAAGAGCCGTTCACTGAAGATTGCCCCGTGTCAACAGAGAACACACAGACCTCCCCTATCTGCTAATATAAAGGTTTGGTGGCTCTGAAATGAGCTGTTCACTGAAGACTGCTCCTTGTCAACAGAGAAACGAGGTCTGCGTGTTCTCTGATGACAAGGGGCAGTCTTCAGTGAACGGCTCTTTTCAGAGCCATCAATATGCTTGACAAGCTTGACAGTTATAAACTTGTCCGACGGCGACCCCGCTAAAAACGTGCTAATTGTCTGAAACAGTAAACGCGAGAGGCTCTTTCCTCATCGGACTCTTGATTAGCCTAAGGAAGTGTGGGCTGTGATTTGCCGATGGGAAGACTTTCAACTTTTGGCTAAGTTATGGCTATTGTACTCTGTTTTAAAACGAAATGTGTGAGACATGGTTAAGACATCGTTTTCTCTAAATACTGGTTGATTAAATGCTGATTTGCTTCCGAAAGATGTTAATGCACATGTGTTGCTTTTTTTCTTTGCACAATCAACATCTGTGATGGGACATTTTTATGCCTGCTATGTGTGCACGGATTTTGTTTACTTTTTCAAATATCGTCGGTTACAAACCGCGCATCCGTTTGAGTGGTGATAATAGCGCAAATTAAACAGGTCATCGGCGATTTTTAGAAATAAATGCGCGACTTATTGTCATAGTTCAACAGTTATAAAGCGCGTTAAGCGTTACTAGCGTCACTGATTAAATCATGTATCATAGCCCATGAGAACGAGCAATGAGCTTTTAGAGAACAATGAGCGACGACGTGGTAAAATTATGGAAACTTATAACAAACATCGCTGTTGTCTTTGTTTATGTTTTTCGGTACGTGGATGTGTAGGTATGAAGGGGTGTGTGCGCGGGGTGGGGTGTGTGTTTGGGGGGGTCCGTGTATTTGTGCTTATGCTATTCAGTTAAAGTTCATACACCCCTGTGGAAGACTTGACTTGTCCGTAATCGTGCTAATCTCGCACAGTGATAATTTCAAATATGGGTGACTCCATTTGAAATCTACACCACCTGTGTGGGAGATTATGGTCATACAGGGGATGTATGGAATTCAACTGGAATAGCCTGTAACATCAATTTGAACCGAACCAGTGTGTATTATGTCTTATTTGCGGCAATGTATGGTGTCTCTATACAATGATTACGTAATAATCGGTAAGTATAGATATGTCTGAAATGTATTTTGCAAAGTAACGCAATCCAATGTTAATATATTATCCCCAATTGTGCCGATACAAGATTCAGGTAGTAATGATGTCCTTTTCTGTCGCAACAGGCACAAAACAACCCAAGCTATAGTGGACCGATTCTCGGACCCAAACATTCTGAAGCCAACCCACGAGAGTTCAGCGAAGAGCAAATGAAAGCTAGAGAAGGAGTGCTTTTCTAAACAAATTCTTCACATTTTTAACAAAATATTGTCACTTTAACAAAATTTCTGGAGTTGTATAAATTAACATTTACAGTGTTATACATTTTCCTTCTTTATTTCATCCATAAAAAAATAACTCAATTCTAGCAAATACTGTAATCTGTGCGCTGATTGGCTAATTTTTCATCACAAGTTACAAAACTAACCAATCACAGCACGGGTAAGATAACAATACAAATTACATTTCAGGAATTAAATTGTTTTATCAGTTATAAAAAAGTCAATTCAGTTGATATCTATATGACGAAAGAACCTAATTCAACATCTTTCCTAATTGTCCCTACCGGTCCCATTTTCTGTTACATTTTTGCGTTACCGTGGTTACCGAATAACAGATCACATGTTGTACTAACTGATGTTGTATGTAATACTTTCTGTTTGAAAATATTCTCATTCATGTGAGTGTGGCGCCAACCGAACATTGTGAACCCATTTGAGTTTCAAACTACAACTAAGTTAAATACCTACTTCTGCATTACTTTCAACGATCTTTCATTCCGAGTATATTTTGCTATTTTGTATGATTGAATGACAATACCGCAGAACCAAACAATTGCATATGCATCAGCATCAGCATGTAGGCATAATAAAAATCCCTATTCATAATTTTTTCATGATATGACCATTGCATGCACCTTTTAAACATGCAAGTTATTTAAATGCAAGTTTTAAAGCATGGTGGTCTTTGAAATGGGCTGTTCCGTTTAATATTCACACTCCCGCTGTAGAAGATTTTAGAAATGTCTTCCACAGGGGGAGTATGAATTTCAAATGGAATGAACACATTAGGCAGCTCCATTTGAATTTCATACACTCTCTGAGAGAGATCCAACCTGAATCTTTCACAGAGGGTGAGTGCGTGACTTTTAAATAGAGTTGGTGAATGTATTCATTTCATTTGAAATTCGTACTCCCTGGAAGATATTTCCAAAATCTTCCACAGAGGGAATGTGGAGTTTAAATGGATTTAATAGCCCAATACATCGAAAGCATTGACTGAACGCATTGATTGTTCATCAAAAGTCATACCTAGATCCAAACCGATATCCAACCTAACTTGAATATCTGCTTTTCCACTGAGCTGTGTTACTATTTCTACAACTAGTGATATTAGCCATGTCAGTCAAAGAGACGGTTTAAAAGGTTATTTTCAAGGAATGGCAAATACGTCGGTTGTTCATTTAAAGAAAAAACAACTGGATAAAATCATCGACAACAAAACGCTAAAGCAACAATTAATATTTGTTGTTTTTCGGATATAGATTTCAAAAATAATAAAAGTTCAAAAATATGAAATTCTTTGGTTCTGTCTATGGGTTGTTTTAATAATGGCCTAAAGTTTACCTAGTAACTGATTCTTGTATTGCTTTCGTTTCGGTTATCAATCTTCCTTTAAACCTTTAGGCGCAGAACGACCCAAGCTACGACGGTCCCATACTCGGTCCCAAACAGTCAGAAGCAAACAAGCGCGAGTTTACTGAAGAGCAGATGCAAGCAGGAAAACACATCCATAGTCTCCAAATGGGCTCGAACAAGGGTGCTTCACAGTCTGGCCAGAGCTTTGGTTTGGGTCGCCAAATTCAGACGAAAACAGATTGAAAAGCTATAACAAGCGAAACCTAACTTTTATTCATCAATATAATTGTTTGTTTGTTTTTTCATTACTCAAGTTATGCCTATAGTATACCAAGTTACAATATACATTGAGAGTTTGTTTACTTTCACTCTTATCAACGTTCGCATTTGGTTGTATACTCTTGTTCTGGCTCTACTGAGGCATCGATTTACAGAAAGTCCAACAATAACAGCCATGCGGAAATATTCTTAAATAACAACATCATTTTCTGCTTGGTGTTATCATAACAATATTATTATTATTTATAATTACTGGACTTGTTTTTGATACTAATCAGCATATCTTGACAATTGAAAAATTAACATTTTAAATCACTTCTTTTCAGTTAAATATTAATACCAAGCATTTGGTAATCTAAATTAAAACACCACCTCAGATCTTATAATCAATATTACTAATCGGTTTTGATCATTGTCATAAATACATGGCTAATTTATTTTATGGAAATAAAAGTTGAAATTTCGATGTCAGTAAGTTGATGAGTAACATATTATTAGCCATGAATCACACTCCTACTTTGCTTTCAAACTACATGTATTCTTGGATAACAATCTACATCATAATCATGTCATTCTTTTATTTCTTGCACCTATGTTCCCAAAACGCATGCCATACCCCCTATGCTGCAATGGCCCGTCATTTTATTATTAGAATGTAAAACATCCTGTTAATCTACACGTGGAAGAACTTGAGAGAACTAACTTGAGCAACCTTAACATGTCCTCGGTTAGGCCAGTGTTTTATGTATGGTCCATTTACGTTACACGTGCGATACATAAAACAACACCCTTACGAGAGGTCTAAGTAAGGTTCTTTAGTTAAGTTTCTGGTATTGAACTGAGTTTCACTTAGGCATCAGAAACTGATTGCGTAACTTATTGCACAATTTTGTTTAGTATAAAGTTTATAAATAAGTAAACTTAAAAGCTACACATTCATACTTGAAGACTTGAAGATAAATGAAGACTTAATCCGCAACATTAAGATGTTTCAGTGAAGCTCATCAGCAAAATAATTATTTTGTCTTTTGTCATAAAATTACTGTATCGCCTCTTTGAGTGTCATGGACGTTGTCTTTTTATGGCAATATAGAATGACTAGAACATAAGTAGATTACAGAACTTTCTACATTCAAAATTGAACATAAAATAATCCTATAGAATCCGTTTATACTACAATACCGCAGTGGTATATAAGTCACTACATACTATAAAGTTTCATCATCGTATTTAATGTCCATTTAGTAGCTTAGAATTAAATGTGTATTACTGCATGGATATAATGATTATATAAATATGCTGAATATATGGACATAGATCAAACAACAGAGAACATATTTTTTGTGTAAATGTAATGCATAAAAGCTGCAATTAAAAAGAAATTAAAACTATTATAATAGCAGTTTTTGCTATATAGTTCGATGTAATGTAATGCCTAAAACATGGAAAAAGAAGTCGTGTTTTCATCATCAACGAGTAAACCAAGATATATCGCTGTAGTTTTAATTCCTTTTGAATTATAGTTGTTGTTATTATTGAGGTTGCGCCGATGTTGCGTTGATGGATAGCAAATTATTAATGTAGAATTGTAGACGCAGCTTCAGAAACCGATGAGCGAGATGAAGCCGAAATGTTTTTTGATATTTTACAACATATCAAAGCAATAAATAGGCCTAGATTTATATGCATATGTATACCTATGTCGGCTTAAGTTTGTAAGCATACAAATTTGGTTAAAATGAACTGTCTTTACCTTAATTTAAATAGAGAAAAAAACTGTCCAAATTTAAGTTGATCAGAATTCCATCCCAAACACTTCCAAATGTCACGTGTAATAGATACTCTGATTTTACAATTTGTGCTAAATGCCTCCCTTACTGTTTCTTGTTTCCGAACATGCTTTTGGTGCCATTTTATTACTTTTTGTTCTATTTTATGGCTGTCATCGTTAGTATAGCACAAATCATATGACGAGGAATCATTCAATGTTTTATCAATTTCTTGAGGAAATACAAATAATTGAAACGCCGGATAAACACAAAACTGTGTTGTAGTATCTACTAATAAAGTTTAATCAGGTGGTTACAAACTGTCCAATGTGAACTTCATCCATCACAGAACCCTTTAAATAACATTTAATGTTTATTATGATTATTCTTTCTAAATTTCACTTTCAATCCACCCTATAAATGTTTTATAAGATTATGTATGCTTCTTAATTTAATAAAAGCGCTAACCACTGTACGTTTTAAATATTGTGTAATGTATTTATTGTTTCAATGTGTGAATAATTATTTTATTGTGTTACATTAAACAAAGGAAAGCCAGGCTGCTATAAAGAGTCATAGAATATCAAACATATAGCATAAATATACAGGGTGTATCAAAATGATTGGTACTCATCAGTTTTAATGTTTATTGGAAAGTTTGCTTTTTCCAACATTGGATCTGTTTTATATGACCGGAATATCAGTTTTATACGATGTGGTTATAAGATCAGAAATTAAGGGGTACCAACCATTCTGACACAGCATAATCCTACAAGGCCCATTCAGTGATACCAGCGTAAGTGTAAACAATCTTAATTGTTTATTAATTGCCTAAAAGTGAAGGATAAGTCATTCAAAATGTCATCAGGTCGGAAATGAAAAATTTTGCAAAGAAAACAGCAATATAGACAAAGTTGAAGCCCCATTTTAACACATGTAGCTAGTACAGCTTCGTGTAAAATGTCTTATTGTCTGTAATACACAGCTTTCAGCTGAGGCTATGTTAGCACATCTATGACATCAACAAAGGTGCCAAAACCCGAATTTTTATGATTTTTACGATCCTCCCGATGAGCAAATCATTGAATGGGCCTTTAACTTGAATGGCTAGGGCACTGGCTGCCTCAAAGGAGAGGGCGTGGGGTAAATCATTTGCTCCCTACACCCGATGACCCATTCAGAACCAAAAATAATCCAATATCCCACTTTTGGTGCAGAAAATGCCGATATTTCCCTGGCTCCTTCCCCCTGATTTCACTTTGCCTCCATTCCATTAGGCGACGAAAAAAAGAAACCCTGTTCTACTGGCGGACGGACCTTTCAAGTAGGATCGGTCGGTCGGCCCCTTTTAAAAAAATTTAGAAATGACCCAAAAAATCACCAAAATCTGTAAATAATTTGCAATTTGAAAAAAAAAAATTTCCTGAAATTTCCGAAATTTGTACAGGAAAATTATTTTTCCCAATTTGTTCAAAATCTGGGTCGGTCGGGCCCGTAGAACAGGGTTTTCTTTTTCGTCGCCTTACCCCGGTAAACATCCTGGTACCGCCATTGGGGTAGGGGTGTTGCGATGTTGCTATGGGATGTTTTCCTTTTCCTCTTCATTCCTCTGAGCTACACGAATTTGATCTGTACGTAAGATTAGTCTTCGGGCTTCTCTCCCAGAGCATGATTTGTACACACGTACATTTGACAAAATATGCCCAAATCCAACTCCAAAGGTAAATGTCAAAATAACGTTTGATGGGAACTTTAATTTAATTGTCATCATTAATAAACTGGTGAGACAAACATTATTATGTGACACGATCTGGTCCATGGGGGCCAAAGGCGGCAAATTTAAAACTGAGATAAAGGTAAAAATATGGAGTAAAAAAACAAAAAAATAGACATCAAAAAACTTCATAACTTTAGAACCAAGTATTCTAGACCTTTGGTGTTTTCAGTAAATGATAGCCTATTGCATGTATAATGTAATAATTACAGTAACTCAATTTTTTTTGGCCCCCACGGACCAGATTGTGTCACATATACAACCACTCCCCACAGACACGCACCCTCGGCAAACACCCCCACAGACCCATTATAATACCTCAACCCTCCATTCTCTGTCTCTCTCCCACACGTACAACCACGCCCCCTAAGGGAGCGGTCATTATTTACACCAGGGGGATGGAAGATTTGAGGGGGAATGTTTAATTTTTTGGTGAGCAAGAGGGGGAATGCGAATTTTTTGCCAGGAAAGGGGGTGTTAAGTTTTAAATGGAGAAATTTCATAAAATAAGGGGGAAATGCGGAATTTTTGAACGGAATCGAAGGGGAAACGCGATTTTTTTTTCAAAAGCACATTTGAAATCCCCCGGCGTAAATAGTGACCGGTCCCTATACATATAGAGGCATGCATGCATACGCATTATAGCAAACATGCCCAAAACTGTAAATTCATATTTTTTTTGCTGATATAAAGCGTACACACTGCTGCCTTTCATAGAGGAAATCACAAATCCATGGAACGATGGACCCACCACAGACTCACAAGCGGATTATCTTATCAACAAGGATGGTATGATCGACCAAGTCAAACGCTTTGGAAGAATCCGTTAGGTCCACCGTTCCAACAATGTGACTTCCTTTTGCGCCTTGATGCAGATGGAAAAGAAGGCTAACAATTAGGTAATGGGATGTCGAGACACCTTTAACATTGCCAAATTGGCGTTAATCAATTTTTTGCTGAATATCATTGAGAACCCATCTCGCAACAAAACCTTCAGCAACTTAAGCAAAAACAGAGGTGAGTGACACTGGTCTCAGTTTTTCAATAGTGGGGGCAGTTGCTTAGGAATAGACACCACTATTGTTTGTTTCCACTGTTTGGGAACTTTACCTTCTGAGTAAGAACTATTTAATAATCAGTCAGGGTCACATTCAGTTCATAAGCGAACTCTTTTACCAACCGAGGAGGAATTTGATCAGGACCCGCGGCTTATTGTTGTTTCCGGTGTACATAAATCCGTTTTGTATTTAATAATCTTTTAACTTTAATAACGGCATGAGTTTCACTAGATTTTTTTAAATTTTAACTGAGTTTTATACGAAACAACGAGATCATTATCGGACTGAAAGTCAAGAAACAGTTTGCACCTTTACTGTTTGGCATGATGATGTTGCTATTGCACGAAGCGTATGTCGGATAATTACTTCACAATTATTTTATAATGATGGTTCCAACCTCAAGAACTGTCTTTTGCTTCAATACTGTATTTCATATATACATTTTATTTACAAGGCGATCAATCTAAAAATTTGGTTGTTCATTTAAGTCTTCTTTATAGATTTCAGAGCTAGATATATATTCTTTTTTGTTTTTTCACACACCGGTTTAACGCACACATGACAAAGTCATGATGACTTGAACAAACTGTTTGGAAGCTTCTTTTCAAGTAAATTGGCAATTAAAAAAGGAATGTTCAAAAACAGTAATAATATATTTTTTTAAAGCAATATTACCAAAATATAAAGAAAAATCTGAATTTAAGTGGAGCAAAACAGATGAGGGCTATAATAGATGTGAACCGCATTATCACACCCGCTTCTATTACGGTAAATCACGGACAATGCCTTTTCTGGTTTGTCAATTTTTTATACGAAATATCAACTAATTATGTCAAAAATGCCACTGTGAATTGTTGTGTCAATTGTTGCAAGAATCGATGGCTTTAACAAATAAAATATGAATATAATTATCTGACAAAACAGTTGATATTTAAAAACAAAATGCACAAACTTAAAGTTGAACTCATTAATTTGCAAACTGTGCCAATAAAACCAAGTACCCAAGATTTTCCTGTTTTTATAAGCCCTGAAAGACTCGTATAGTTTTGAATATGGTTCTATAGTTATCTCATATCTTTTTTTGATATGACAACTTTAACAGTTGAGCCTAAATCAGCCAATATCGGATTAAGCAACATTGTTATTTTGTAAACGAGTGATGCTGTACTCAATTGGACAGAATAACCCGAACGTTTATAACTATTTGGTACGCCCTCTATTGGGTTAATGGAATGAGTCTCTACACCTCGGGCTTAAAGAGGATTGTATTAATCTTCATATGAAAAGAGTATGACATTTCTTGGCGCAATTTGAAAAAACATGAAAGAAAATGAAAAAAATATATTATACTAATTTATGAAAAACAAATTTAATTTGGCACGATATTTCATATGGTAACTATTGTCTGAACCACGGTGTTGCATGACTATAATGTGCGTTTAAATCGCTTGGATTGGATGTTGCATGCTTCCAAATTTGGAATAAAGAGAAAACAAAAAGGTACTGTAATATCACCTTTATTTTGTTCAAAACAACAGAATTAAACGGCAAAAGAAACAAAAAAGTCCAACATAAATTTGTAAAAATTTTGTGTGACTTTTAGACCAAAATTTTATACCTTAAAAAAATTTTGTACCCATTAATTTTCACTGATTTTGAACATCATTGCCATGTGTAACATTAGATCCACTTTCAATAAAATTACTGACCTTTCTATATGTTTCTTATAATTGGCCTCTTTCCGCCGTTGATGGCGTTTGGTTCGGCTAACTCCAATCAGGCCGGAATTTGCGAAGCGGAAAACTGAAAGCGAGGACGATTGTATAGATTACGCCATTAATGTCGTGAAGGGGTCAATTATAAGAAAAGAAAACTATAAAAAGTGGACCAATGATGTAGTTCAGACGAGATAGTCGAAAACTGGGGTGGGGGCATTTTGAATCACAGAACCTTTGTGTTTACTCATAATTTCAACCCGATTGGAGAATGCTTCTACCTACAACCCTGTTTGCTATCGTCCAACCAGCAAAAAAGACAATAAGCGTAGGCCTATCACATAAGTTTGTTAGGAATAAACATAAAGAGGTGCGAAAATGGTATTTTGCAACGACTAAACGTACAATAATGGAATAATAGTTCAAAGCAAACCAGCGTGTTCGGACAATAGTGACCACTGATAATTCTTCCTCTATAGGTATTTATTTTTCAGTCTGCTAATTCTATTATTTTTTTCTGTCTTTATTAATATTCATGTTTAGGCTCAAATGAACCCGAGCTACAATGGGCCCCTTCTTGGCCCAAAACAAGCAACCGAGAACAAACGCGAATTTTCTGAAGAACAGTTGGAAGCTGGAAAATATATCCACTCCTTGCAAATGGGTTCTAATAAAGGCGCGTCACAGGCAGGACAAAACTTTGGTGTCGGCCGACAAATTATTACGGAAACCGATGAGGGACAGATTCACTAATTCTGAAAATTTAACACGTGATATTACGTTAACATGGACAAACAATACATTGGAAGAAGACACGTGTTATCTTGTAATAGGCTCTTACTTAAAAAAAAAAAAGGTGCCAAGACAATCCTGCTTTTAGAATCATCTTCCTGTATACCCTAAGTTGGATAATTCTGTCGTTCCTACGACATGATGATATCGTCATTTATGTAGTAGAATGACGATTCAGCGACATTTATGCCTAAGTTGATAGTCAAAATGACTAGGAGCACAAGTACTGTATATTTATAGTATTTAAAAGCTGGTTGGACACTGAATTTTGACACTAGTGCATCCACTTAATGAGATGATAAAGATAATAATCTTTTCCTTAACATATATACATTATGATACATCACATAACTCCATTTTGTTCATATCATTAGGGCCTTACTATTATATTCTTCCAAACTGCACAAACCAAACACCTTTTCCCATAGATGATCTTTCTGTGCATGTACTTTGCTCAAATTACGGCACAAATTCTTTGCACCAAGCATCCTAAGTTTTGCCTGATTGCACTGTATGTTTTTTGAATTTCTTCACATTGTTTGCATATTTAGATGTTGTTACTATGACGTTTTACCGGCATTTGCAAGTTCTTTCCTCTGCTACATTATTTTTGTAAACAAAATGACACGTATTATGTCACTGTTGTATAATATTTTCACCTACTTGTATTTCAACATAAATTGCTTTCTGTTGCATACAAGGGTGTTTTAGCAATGGAAATGCAACAACGCTGCCGATACAAATAGTTGGCGTGTCAAAGGTCATGACACGACATCCCGTCAAAGGTCATGACACGACATGCCCTCAATGGGGGCGCTATAGTCTGTTGTAACTACACTATATAATAAAAATGATAAACGACATTTATTTTTGTTTTTCAAATGTGGCAGAAATAGAACCTGTAATGCCGGTAAAAAGTCTAAAAAGGTCTTAAAGTCTAAAAATATATATATTTCATTGTATTTCAAACAAAGCTGTCATTAAATGTGCAAAATTATTATATTCCTTTGTGTTTTTAGGTGTCAGACGTATTACAAATATTATGAAAATACAAGCACGAGCATTACAAAAACAGATCACTATAATTATTAGTATTAAACAAAAGCTTGTTGCATGATGCTCGTGAGTCTTCTGCATGTTACGACTTCTATCTTTGCAATGTTTTCTTTGATCAGCATTTCATCTATTTAATACTTCATGATTACTGTACCGTCCTTATCGAAAAGAGTAGGGAGCATTTGGTCGTGTTACACATGTTCTCATTAATTCTAAGTCAAAGAGGTCGACAGTGCGGTGCGGTAAGTCGACTATTATTAGTTTACTGATGGCCACCCTCATTGCCCCACCTCAGGTGGAAAGAATATGTAAATTTCCTGAACTCTTCAAAGTAGATTGTTTTCGGCCTGTCAATTTTCACATTTCTTCCTCCCTTTCCCCATTTTTCTTTGCTCCGGGTGGTCAAGTCGCCCTGGCTAAGCAACTGGTGTACCAAATGCAATATTATTGCTGCGATCGCTTATAGTGCGCATCAAAAACAAAGAAAAAAAGGACATTAATTAAGAAACCTTGGAACATGGATGAACTGCGTCTGAGTCAACAGAAAACGTTGCATCAGCATTTTTAATCTAGTATTTTTGTAAAATAATGTCAATGAAATGTGACATGGTCATTGTATTTTAGCATCAACACAAATAGCATTTGCAAATTGCATGATGTCTGAATGAACGTTCTGTAAGACGTAATCCTAAGAGAAAAGCAATCGGTTTCAAGACAAATGAAAAGTGCACTTGTAAAATGGATGACTTCTGCAAGTCATAGCATGACACAAATATTATTTATCTCACTACGTTACATATGCCTTAAACAAAGTTTGCATTTTCACCGCACAATTTGAGCACCCCTTCTAATGTGGCGATCAATATGTTGTCATATAGTCAGAGGTAGCTGACCTGGATGTGTCAATGAGTTACACAAGATAACCTTGGCAGCCACGTAATTCCTTACTAAGTGATCTTCGCCCGAGGGTATATGGTGACGTTTTCAAAATGTTGACAGTCTTACTATAGGGGTATGATACAGGCACTGTCGGTATTACCATCGATTTCGCTGAAAGAGGAGGTGAAATGTGACATAATTTTTAAGGCACATATAACGTAGTGATCTAAATTTATACTATTTGGATGCGTTATTCTCTGTAATATGCACGGTTGTTTCGTCATGCTTGTGCTCATGTCTTTAGTATAAACCACAATTTTACCGTATATAAATATAACAAAGAGAAAATAATGTATAATTTATGATAAATATGAAAGAATATGAAATATCAGTGTGGTTATTAGATTAATTGTTACCCGTGCGAAGATATTTTTGCAGAAGCTTGAAAACCAATGTCTGTCTTGAAAGAGGAATATTAAGTAATAAACTGTAATATTATTGATTAAAAGAACTAGCAAATTGTGTTAGCTTGACAAAATGTATTTGTGTAGTCGCTAGATATGCATATGTGAAAATATCATCAATGTATTTGGCTCTCCTAATAGATATTCACTCTGTTAGTATAAGCTTAAGTAGTCAACTAGTCTCATGGTTTTGAAAACAAAATAAGAGACTCTGTAATTTATGGATTCTTGTATTAATTATTCAGTTAGGTTAACTACGGATAATTAAGAATGCAGAAGACATGTTCATTTCTTAAGTACATTGAACTCTTTGAATAATTGTAGAGAACCTTTGGAAAACGAACACGTACAATATTTATTTTACTACAACTTCTGTTGTTGTTCAACAAAACTTTACTTCCAAAATTACTTCAAAACTAGATGTGTATTTAATGTGGAAGTTCCCAGATTGGCAATATATCTAAGCCTGTAAGATTAAGGAAAAATAATTATGAAATCTGACTTGACATATCGCGAAACCTCTGTGGTCTAGATACCGAGGACGTTCAATTGCTAATGTCACTCTTAGGTATTTCAGAAATTTACTATTCCTCAATGCCAACGCCAACTTCAACGCCAGTTAAATAAATTAGAAGTCACTCTGTTGTGACCGATTTTCAATTGATCTAGTAGTTAGATAAATTGCGGTTCTAAAACACAATGAATAATCCAATCTGACGGAATGAGCGAATTGCATTGTGGTTTAGAACCGCCACTTATCTAACTACTAGATCAATTGAAAACCAGCCACAGTAGAGTGATTTTTAATTTATTTAATTGGCGTTGAAGTTGGCGTTCGCGTAGAAGTTAGCGTTTTTGTAAGAAATCGCAAAGTTATGAGCAATATAATAATTGTTGGAATAATTTTTGAAGAGGTTTTGTGGCTGTCTAGTCTTGTACCAATCATGTGTTTGTACTTTGCTCAATGTTAGTCAATGCTATGTGTTTAGTTAAAATAAATCTTGCTTATTTATAATGCCCTTCTAAAGTGTCCTTACAGTGTCTGATACTTTGTTTTATGTTATATAATAAAAAGTGCATGATTTTTAAGTTTTGGCTGAAATTTTCTGAGAATTTTAGAATTGAAACATCACGTGGATGAAGAATTCTGCAACACTGTGCAATTAACTACCTGTAATAATAGAAAACACCGTAAAGTTTAATAAAATATTGTGCAATGTTATTTATTAAGCGTAAGTACGTCAACGAGTAACTTTTTATGGACATCTTTTCATATGTGACAATGAAGCAACTGAAGCTGAAACAGTAAATTGTGGGATAGGCTTTTATGACTGGAGTCCATAACATTAGTAGTACGTTTTTAGTGGGTTCGCATCGGACAAGTTTAGAACAGTCAAGCTTTTGTCAGGAGTAGCTATGACTTCTTCAGGACAAAGTACCGAAGTATGAGACATGTAGGCCGTCCCTTGCCTACTGATGGCTCTGAAAAGAACTTCGCCTATCTGCGTATGTTTAAGTTTTGGTGGCTCACTGAAGACCGCCCCTTGTCAACAGAGAAAAGTAAATAAGTGGTGGCTCTGAAAAGAGCCGTTCACTGAAGATTGCCCCGTGTCAACAGAGAACACACAGACCTCCCCTATCTGCTAATATAAAGGTTTGGTGGCTCTGAAATGAGCTGTTCACTGAAGACTGCTCCTTGTCAACAGAGAAACGAGGTCTGCTTGTTCTCTGATGATGACAAGGGCAGTCTTCAGTGAACGGCTCTTTCAGAGCCATCAATATGCTTTGACAAGCTTGACAGTTATAAACTTGTCCGACGGCGACCCCGCTAAAAACGTGCTAATTGTCTGAAACAGTAAACGCGAGAGGCTCTTTCCTCATCGGACTCTTGATTAGCCTAAGGAAGTGTGGGCTGTGATTTGCCGATGGGAAGACTTTCAACTTTTGGCTAAGTTATGGCTATTGTACTCTGTTTTAAAACGAAATGTGTGAGACATGGTTAAGACATCGTTTTCTCTAAATACTGGTTGATTAAATGCTGATTTGCTTCCGAAAGATGTTAATGCACATGTGTTGCTTTTTTTCTTTGCACAATCAACATCTGTGATGGGACATTTTTATGCCTGCTATGTGTGCACGGATTTTGTTTACTTTTTCAAATATCGTCGGTTACAAACCGCGCATCCGTTTGAGTGGTGATTATAGCGCAAATTAAACAGGTCATCGGCGATTTTTAGAAATAAATGCGCGACTTATTGTCATAGTTCAACAGTTATAAAGCGCGTTAAGCGTTACTAGCGTCACTGATTAAATCATGTATCATAGCCCATGAGAACGAGCAATGAGCTTTTAGAGAACAATGAGCGACGACGTGGTAAAATTATGGAAACTTATAACAAACATCGCTGTTGTCTTTGTTTATGTTTTTCGGTACGTGGATGTGTAGGTATGAAGGGGTGTGTGCGCGGGGGTGGGGTGTGTGTTTGGGGGGGGGGGGGGCCGTGTATTTGTGCTTATGCTATTCCAGTTAAAGTTCATACACCCCCTGTGGAAGACTTGACTTGTCCGTAATCGTGCTAATCTCGCACAGTGATAATTTCAAATATGGGTGACTCCATTTGAAATCTACACCACCTGTGTGGGAGATTATGGTCATACAGGGGATGTATGGAATTCAACTGGAATAGCCCGTAACATCAATTTGAACCGAACCAGTGTGTATTATGTCTTATTTGCGGCAATGTATGGTGTCTCTATACAATGATTACGTAATAATCGGTAAGTATAGATATGTCTGAAATGTATTTTGCAAAGTAACGCAATCCAATGTTAATATATTATCCCCAATTGTGCCGATACAAGAATCAGGTAGTAATGATGTCCTTTTCTGTCGCAACAGGCACAAAACAACCCAAGCTATAGTGGACCGATTCTCGGACCCAAACATTCTGAAGCCAACCCACGAGAGTTCAGCGAAGAGCAAATGAAAGCTAGAGAAGGAGTGCTTTTCTAAACAAATTCTTCACATTTTAACAAAATATTGTCACTTTAACAAAATTTCTGGAGTTGTATAAATTAACATTTACAGTGTTATACATTTTCCTTCTTTATTTCATCCATAAAAAAATAACTCAATTCTAGCAAATACTGTAATCTGTGCGTTGATTGGCTAATTTTCCATCACAAGTTACAAAACTAACCAATCACAGCACGGGTAAGATAACAATACAAATTACATTTCAGGAATTAAATTGTTTTATCAGTTATAAAAAGTCAATTCAGTTGATATCTACAAGCTGAGTCAAAAAGAAGTAAACTCATGTTTGAGAGGCTGTAACTCGCGATCTGCAAGGAATCTGCTAAAAATAAAAGTACCACTGGAAAGAGCAAATTCTACACGTTTACATAAAAAAATAATTGTTGCAATTGCTTACAGCAAACTAAAGTTGTACTCATTTGAATACAACCACCCATTTTTGTAGCTGCACATGGCTGATTGATTTTCATCCATTTCAATTTCGACGAATCAGCAAAGTGCTAACAGGATTTATTGTTAAAAAGACAACTTTTACTTTTAATTAATAATCAACAAAGTCCATGACGGTACCATAGTTTGTAGGGAAACCAATTGAAGTCTTTACAAACGATCCGGCAGAAGCTTGATTGGAGAATGTTGGGTAAAGGATTGAGCTGATCTTTGGTCTTGCTGTAACGCATGTCTAACTCTAGCAATGTTCAGTGATCTAGCAGTTCGTGGTCTGCCCGAAGCTTCCGACTGTCTGTTCCTTAGTGTCCAATGCACATTGATCTTGTTCACATTCTTATATACTGCTCCATTACATGATGATATTGGAGACGAAAAGGACGCTGAACTTCAGCGGGACTCTTAGTTTCATGATACTTCGTCGACAGAACCGTGCGCTCCAGTACGGTAAATTGCGGTGCCATGCTGTCATTGGCCCGTTTTATTATAATGTAGTGCAAGTGGTAAAATTCATATTGACAAGAGCCCATCAACATGTAGGAATTATTGATCGAAGCCACACCTGCCATAGAACTTTATTTGCATTTGAATAGTGTGCCTTACAAATCAATATAATAGGTAGGCCCTACTTTGGAAGTGAAACCGTGTGCAGCTACAAAAATGGGTGGTTGTATTCAAATGTGTATAACTTGAGTTTGCTGTGAGCAATTGCAACAATTCTTTTTTTATTTAGACGTGTACAATTTGCTCTTTCCAGTGGTGTTTTCATTTTTAGCAGATTCTTTACAAAACTCGAGTTACAGCCCCTCAATCATGAGTTTACTTCTTTTTGACTCAGCCTGTATATGACGAAAGAACCTAATTCAACATCTTTCCTAATCCCTACCGGTCCCATTTTCTGTTACATTTTTGCGTTACCGTGGTTACCGAATAACAGATCACATGTTGTACTAACTGATGTTGTATGTAATACTTTCTGTTTGACAATATTCTCATTCCTGTGAGTGTGGCGCCAACCGAACATTGTGAACCCATTTGAGTTTCAAACTACAGCTAAGTTAAATACCTACTTTTGCATTACTTTCAATGATCTTTCATTCCGAGTATATTTTGCTATTTTGTTTTATTGAATGACAATACCGCAGAACCAAACAATTGCATATGCATCAGCATGTAGGCATAATAAAAATCCCTATTCATAATTTTTTCATGATATGACCATTGCATGCACCTTTTAAACATGCAAGTTATTTAAATGCAAGTTTTAAAGCATGGTGGTCTTTGAAATGGGCTGTTCCGTTTAATATTCACACTCCCGCTGTAGAAGATTTTAGAAATGTCTTCCACAGGGGGGAGTATGAATTTCAAATGGAATGAACACATTAGGCAGCTCCATTTGAATTTCATACACTCTCTGAGAGAGATCCAACCTGAATCTTTCACAGAGGGTGAGTGCGTGACTTTTAAATAGAGTTGGTGAATGCATTAATTTCATTTTAAATTCGTACTCCCCATGTGGAAGATATTTCCAAAATCTTCCACAGAGGGAATGTGGAGTTTAAATGGATTTAATAGCCCAATACATCTAAAGCATTGGCTGAACGCATTGATTGTTCATCAAAAGTCATACCTAGATCCAAACCGATATCCAACCTAACTTGAATATCTGCTTTTCCACTGAGCTGTGTTTCTATTTGCACAACTAGTGATATTAGCCATGTCAGTCAAAGAGACGGTTTAAAAGGTTATTTTCAAGGAATGGCAAATACGTCGGTTGTTCATTTAAAGAAAAAACAACTGGATAAAATCATCGACAACAAAACGCTAAAGCAACAATTAATATTTGTTGTTTTTCGGATATAGATTTGAAAAATAATAAAAGTTAAAAAATATGAAATTCTTTGGTTCTGTCTATGGGTTGTTTTAATAATGGCCTAAAGTTTACCTAGTAACTGATTCTTGTATTGCTTTCGTTTCGGTTATCAATCTTCCTTTAAACCTTTAGGCGCAGAACGACCCAAGCTACGACGGTCCCATACTCGGTCCCAAACAGTCAGAAGCAAACAAGCGCGAGTTTACTGAAGAGCAGATGCAAGCAGGAAAACACATCCATAGTCTCCAAATGGGCTCGAACAAGGGTGCTTCACAGTCTGGCCAGAGCTTTGGTTTGGGTCGCCAAATTCAGACGAAAACAGACTGAAAAGCTATAACAAGCGAAACCTAACTTTTATTCATCAATATAATTGTTTGTTTGTTTTTTCATTACTCAAGTTATGCCTATAGTATACCAAGTTACAATATACATTGAGAGTTTGTTTACTTTCACTCTTATCAACGTTCGCATTTGGTTGTATACTCTTGTTCTGGCTCTACTGAGGCATCGATTTACAGAAAGTCCAACAATAACAGCCATGCGGAAATATTATTAACTAACAACATAATTTTCTGCATTATCATAATAATATTATTATTATTCATAATTACTGGACTTGTTTTTGATACTAATCAGCATATCTTGACAATTGAAAAATTAACATTTTAAATCACTTCTTTTCAGTTAAATATTAATACCAAGCATTTGGTAATCTAAATTAAAACACCGCCTCAGTTCGTATATCAATATTACTAATCGGTTTTGATCATTGTCATAAATACATGGCTAATTTATTTTATGGAAATAAAAGTTGAAATTTCGATGTCAGTAAGTTGATGAGTAACATATTATTAGCCATGAATCACACTCCTACTTTGCTTTCAAACTACATGTATTCTTGGATAACAATCTACATCATAATCATGTCATTCTTTTATTTCTTGCACCTATGTTCCCAAAACGCATGCCATACCCCCTATGCTGCAATGGCCCGTCATTTTATTATTAGAATGTAAAACATCCTGTTAATCTACACGTGGAAGAACTTGAGAGACAAAGAACTAACTTGAGCAACCTTAACATGTCCTCGGTTAGGCCAGTGTTTTATGTATGGTCCATTTACGTTACACGTGCGATACATAAAACAACACCCTTACGAGAGGTCTAAGTAAGGTTCTTTAGTTAAGTTTCTGGTATTGAACTGAGTTTCACTTAGGCATCAGAAACTGATTGCGTAACTTATTGCACAATTTTGTTTAGTATAAAGTTTATAAATAAGTAAACTTAAAAGCTACACATTCATACTTGAAGACTTGAAGATAAATGAAGACTTAATCCGCAACATTAAGATGTTTCAGTGAAGCTCATCAGCAAAATAATTATTTTGTCTTTTGTCATAAAATTACTGTACCGCCTCTTTGAGTGTCATGGACGTTGTCTTTTTATGGCAATATAGAATGACTAGAACATAAGTAGATTACAGAACTTTCTACATTCAAAATTGAACATAAAATAATCCTATAGGATCCGTTTATACTACAATACCGCAGTGGTATATAAGTCACTACATACTATAAAGTTTCATCATCGTATTTAATGTCCATTTAGTAGCTTAGAATTAAATGTGTATTACTGCATGGATATAATGATTATATAAATATGCTGAATATATGGACATAGATCAAACAACAGAGAACATATTTTTGTGTAAATGTAATGCATAAAAGCTGCAATTAAAAAGAAATTAAAACTATTATAATAGCAGTTTTTGCTATATAGTTCGATGTAATGTAATGTCTAAAACATGGAAAAAGAAGTCGTGTTTTCATCATCAACGAGTAAACCAAGATATATCGCTGTAGTTTTAATTCCTTTTGAATTATAGCTGTTGTTATTATTGAGGTTGCGCCGATGTTGCGTTGATGGATAGCAAATTATTAATGTAGATTTGTAGACGCAGCTTCAGAAACCGATGAACGAGATGAAACCGAAATGTTTTTTGATATTTTACAACATATCAAAGCAATAAATAGGCCTAGATTTGTATGCATATGTATACCTATGTCGGCTTAAGTTTGTAAGCATACAAATTTGGTTAAAATGAACTGTGTTTACCTTAATTTAAATGGAGAATAAACTGTCCAAATTTAAGTTGATCAGAATTCCACCCAAGCAATTCCAAATGTCACATGTAATAGATACTCTGATTTTGTGCTAAATACCTCCCTTACGTTTACTGTTTCTTGTTTCCAAATATGCTCTTTGGTGCCATTTTATTACTTTTACAAAGTATATGACGAGGAATCATTCAATGTTTTATCAATTTTTTGAGGAAATACAAATAATTGAAACGCCGGATAAATACAAAACTGTGTTGTAGTATCTACTATAAACTTTAATCAGGTGGTTACAAACTGTCCAATGTGAACTTCATCCATCACAGAACCCTTTAAATAACATTTAATGTTTATAGTGATTATTCTTTTTAAATTTCACTTTAAATCCACCCAATGTTTTATAAGATTATGTATGCTTCTTAATTTAATAAAAGCGCTAACCACTGTACGTTTTAAATATTGTGTAATGTATTTATTGTTTCTATGTGTGAATAATTATTTTAATGTGTTACATTAAACAACGCAAAGCCAGGCTACTATAATTTTAAACCTATAGACGAATCCATTTTCACGCATTCCTATACACCTCAATGGCAGCCATAGCTGGGTCCCCCTTAGGTCTATCCCACCTAAAATGTGAAATGATGTGGCCTCGGCGGGGATATTAAACTGCATTCCATCACCCGTGTTACACGTAGACAAAAGAATACTGAAAGTTTACAACACAATACAATTCAATTACAATTTTTAAGCGGATTTAACCCACCCAATTGGGCAGTAACAACACCAGTTTGGTGCAGACGGGACCCAGTAATAATGGCCGACTGAATTCTGACCATCACTTGGCTCGTTGGATTCGTCTATAGCATAAATATACAGGGTGTATCAAAATGATTGGTACCCGTCAGTATCAGGTTTGATGATTACTGGAAAGTCTGCTGTTTCCAAATACAAGATTAGGTCTGTTTTATAAGACCGGAATTTATTATTTTATGATTTTTAATATCATTATTCTAGACATATGTTGCCTATCTTTATAACACAGGATCTTAATATTTTATTAATTTTTAATAACATTATTCTAGACATATGTAGCCTACCTTATGTACGCTATTGCATTTTAATGTTGTTATAAAATCATAAACTGATGAGTACCAATCACTCTGACACAGCATGTATAACCTAACCGAAATCCTTCAAGACCCATTCACTCATTCAGTGATCCCAGCGTATTAAAGTGTCAAAAAATCAAGTTGTTTATAAATTGCCTAAAAAGTGAAGGATAAGTCATTCAAAATGTCATTAGGTATTTTTGAAATAAAAAAAGCGAAGAAAGCAGCAATATTGAAGCCCCATTCAAATAGCTAATTTCTCTACGTAAGAAATAACAGATTCGTGTAAAATGTCTTATATTGTCTGTATTACACGGCTGTCAGCTTAACCACTAGCAGGCTATGTTAGCACATCTATGACACTAACAAAGGTGCCAAAATCTGAATTTTCATGATTTTTACAATCCTCCCGATAAGCAAATCACTGAATGTGCCTTTAACATGAATGGGTAGGGTATTGACGGCCACAAACGGGAGTGCATGGGTAAATCATTTGCTCCCCATCCCCGATGGCCCATTCACCCGGGGAGGGGGGTCACTCCCATTATGGCCTGTACACCATCAGCGATAATCAAATTTTGAAAAGCACCCTAAACAAAGATTTAACCCTTGGCTAAAACGATACTCTAAACAGGTAACACGCGAGGGATTTTATTCCTTGCATCAAATGTCATACCCTAAATTTCATTTCCGCGTAATAGCAATTGCAATTTTGCTACCCTTTTTTCCAATTTGCCATGTTTTTGACACTAAACACGATACGCGCGTATCGTGCCTACCCACGAAAAACTACCCTTTATACGCGTTTTATTATCGCGGATGGTGTACAGGCCACAATGGGAGTGAACCCCCCGGGCCCATTCAGAACCAAAAATCACCCAATATCCCAATTTTAGGGCAGAACGTTGCCGATATTTCCCCCGGGTCCTTCCCCTGGTTTCACTTTGCCTCGACCTATTACACCGGTAAACATAAAACTAACGTATAATCTCTATAATATGGGTTAGGGGTTATTTTAACGTGCCTCCTGGTACGTTCGTGCAGTGAGATTAAAAATCCGTGCAGTGAGAATCCATTGGGGGTAGAGGTGTTGCGATGTTGCTATGTTTACATTTTCCTCTTCATTCCACTGAGCTACACGAATTTGATCTACGTAAGATTTTCTTATCTCCCAGAGCATGACATGTGTATATACGGGCAATTGACAAATATGCCCAAATCCAACCGCCTATACTAAATTTCAAAATATTTTTACTGACATATCATGGCTGAGGAAAGCCTACATTATTATCACGTTTGTAACGCTTGTTATATA
The DNA here is from genome assembly GCF_039555335.1 of Amphiura filiformis. Taxonomy (NCBI): domain Eukaryota; kingdom Metazoa; phylum Echinodermata; class Ophiuroidea; order Amphilepidida; family Amphiuridae; genus Amphiura; species Amphiura filiformis. The sequence goes on along the minus strand of NC_092646.1, from coordinate 35,735,453 downwards.
ATATATAGACTGGTGAGGCAAACATTATGTACACCCACTTACACACACGCACCCTCGACACACATCCCCACAGACCCATTATACCTCAACCCTCCCTTCTCTGTCTCTTACCCACACGCACACTCACGCCCCTACAACAAAATAGAGGCATGTATGATAGCATTATAGCAAACATACCCAAAACTGTAAATTCCTTTTTCTTTTTCTTTTTTTGCTGGTGCATCCTGAGCGAGGAAAATCTATATTACTCATCACAAAAAAAATGTTCTATATAATAGGGGTCAGGGGTCGCTATTTTAAAGTGCCTCATGGTGCGTTCGTGCAGTGAGATTAAAAATCCGTGCTGTGAGAATTGAAAATCCGTGCTTAACATATTTTTTACGCTATTCAAGTTTCAACCTTACCCCGACAAGTGACCAGGAAATCAAATAAGTTTCTCAGGTTCAGCTGTTAATGCCTATAGATATACTTACCATAATTTGGTAGGGTAATTTTGTTGCACAATAAGGCAACTCGGCATTGAAATTTGAAATGCATTGTGGGACAGTTTTTGCAGTTTTGGGACACTTTGCTCTCTGACCTATCGGGAAAATTGGTTTTTGTGTGTAAAAATATTATTTAAAATGTTTACTAGAATAAAAATTGTTTAAAAAATATGAATATTACATAAATTAATTATCTAAAATATTGTTAATAATAATAGTATTGCAATAATAAATAAATGAATAATAATTAGAGCAATTTTCCCGATATGCCAGAGGTCAAAGTGTGCCAAAACTGCTCTCAAATACCGGACGTTACAATGGCGATTGGGCGTATTTGTATTGTTTGGGTTTTATGAGCTTTTTTAAAAGCTTAAAAGTGTCTGACATGGCTTGAAATTAGGCTACATCGCCCTTTCAAGCCTTCTCTATAATCTTTATCTCCATGCATGGACTTTACATGTAAAATGGAAAGGTCCATTAAAAAAGAACCGCATTCAAGTTTAAGTAATAACACTTGCATTAATGCTAATTGAGCTAGTGCATATGCAACACACTAGTTTTAGTGTCATATACAAATCTCACTTTTTATATATTGTTTGTCCCAGGTAGGCCCTATGTATGGTCTTTTCAAAAATAAAAGGTCATAGGTGCCCGGACGCGTATTTTCTGCAACCATAATGGGCCGAAATACGCTAGCATAACCCGTAGAGTTAGCTGTATTGCGGCCCATTATGGTTGCTGACAGGAAGTAAGCAGCCTATGTAGCTACAAAGTGCATGGCCTCTCTACTATAACTACTGAATATAGCATTTAGAGCTTAATGAAAATGCATAAATTAATTCATACATTTAGCAGAACGCCACGGTTGTTTGATGTGATCATATTAATTTTTCTAACAAAAAACATTATGGACAATATTAACAGCCATCATGCTAATACACGTATATGTAATGGAATATGGAATGCAAGGAATACGTCATATTTAATTTATTTAGCTAATTTAAATTTAGAATGTATGTAAACAGCGCCCTCAATTTTCACACAAATTTACAGAAAAGGAAGAATTATTTGATATCGTTTCTGTAAACTGTACATTTGTGTGAAAATTGAGGGCGCTGTTTATATACATTCTAAATATAAATTAGCTAAATAATATGACGTATTTCTTACATTCCAAGTTTTTCGAAATATTTTACCCATAAATTAAATTTATTGAATTAAGCGTAAACCGATCATCACGAATAAAAGATTTGAATATTTATGAAATGACGTCATTAATGAATATTCGTCAATCACTGATTGATGAACATTCGTGAATCACTGATTTTTCTCGCGCTTCAGCTAAGCGGACACATTTGAATTTGGATTTGGAAGATACCTTCTCTTAAATAACAGTATTGCGAACCACCAGCATACATAACTCGATGTAGAGAGTCTTTCCTATTCAGAGGAAATATTGCAATTGCACACCTTATTGCCTTTTAACAATAACCATTGACACTAGCACATATCAGAGAAGATGTAAGAAAAGGATGGAGAACAGAATTATATCCTTGAGATAATCCCGTAGGTAATCCTGTTGCACCTATCATAGTCCTTTATTCTCAAGTGGTGGGTTAACCAACAGTTAACAATGAGAGGAAATTCCTGAACCTAGTTCAGTTGGGGATGATTTGAAGTGACCGCCATTTATGACCATTTGATATTTAATAACAGCAATGTGGAAAAAAAAGAAAGAAATAATGTAGTGCCAAAATAATGTACCCTTTTACGGAAGGAGCAAAGTTTAACAAGTTATAACTCCGCTACTGAAGTACGAATGTCAGCGGCGAATGTCAGGTTATTATTTCCCAGTCTTTAAAAAAAATTGCAGGCAGAGGTGGGAATCGATCACGGTACCTCCCGGTTAAACAGCACTGTGAAAGACCACTAGACCAACTAAATATCTGTTGTGAGATGTGTGACATTAATCTTTGATATTGCTTAATGGAACAAATGGCGGAATTAAATCAGTAATAAAAGAAATAGATTCTTATATAGCGTTTCAAATTAGATAAGAGGGGAAATATTTGTCCCTGCTCGAAAGAAAATATAGGTTAGAAAATTATCAAATATATTTAAATTACAAATTGAGATTTTATATTTCTTTCTTTCACGAGGCGACATTATCACAGACAAACACTGTATAAGCTAAAAACTCGACGCTCATCACTAGATGCTGTCATTTAGCTCAATGGTAGAGCATCAGACTGCTGATATCAATATCGTTGGTTCGAGTCCTCCTGCCAGCAATGGTTATATTTATGATTTTAATGCTACGCTAAAATTTGTTCAATTTTTTCGTTTATTTATTTATTTATTTATTTATTTATTTATTTATTTATTTATTTATTTATTTGTTTTTGTTTATTTATGTAAATAATTTGATATATTTGAAAGAGGTATTTGAGCAATTTTATAATCCTATGGGGTCATTTTGAACCCCCACCCCTCCCAACTTGCCAAACGCACAACACCTATGAGTTTGCATCATACATATCATCATTAGTCACGATTATGCACTTTCAGTTTCCCACGCGTTTGAACGGGAATTGGATTGCGTACTTTTTCGATGTCTAGTGAGCAAATTTTTTCATTATTTTGAGAAAATGATGTCAAATTTTCTATTCTATATTGTTTGGTAATAATGTCTTTTGCCAATAGTATGTTTAAAGTTGTAATTTTGTGTTTTTGATCGCAAAGATCGGATATTTTCGTTCCCGATTCGATTTCTGAACCCTTCGCAAGGGTGCCGATTTCGTCAGAACTTTGACGATAATTTTTCCTTTTGGACACTTAAATGCTTTCGATCCTTAATTTTGTTTCAACCGAGTCTTAAATTATCAAGCACAATACAGTTGGTACCACATTTATATACATTGATGAAATTTTAAAGATTTTTTTCAAGTTTCTAACCGGCGCAAATCGTTAAGTGTGTATTTCCCATTGACATCCAAAATGGCGTAAGCCAGTCCTCAATATACATAGGTACGGCGTATATAGGACTGGCAAGCGAGTCTATGTCATCATCATAAAAATGTGAAATTCAGGTCCCACAAAAATACAGTAATTGTGCAAAAGAGGACATAAATAATTTCTTTCTGCAACCATAATGGGCCGCAATATATCACTAACCGCATAGTCCGAGGCAAGGTTCATTATTGTCAGGGTTAGGGTCTTAGGGTTAGGGTCTTATGGTTAGGGTTAGGGGTTAGGGTTAGGGTTAGGGGTTAGGGTTAGGGTTAGGGTTAGGGTTAGGGTTAGGGTTAGGGTTAGGGTTAGGGTTAGGGTTAGGGTTAGGGTTAGGGTTAGGGTTAGGGTTAGGGTTAGGGGTTAGGGTTAGGGGTTAGGGTTAGGGATTAGGGTTAGGGTTAGGATTATATTCGTATTTATTATACTAGTAATAGTATATTGTGTGTATGCAGTTTATTCCGTAATCAATAAGTATCATAAACAAACACCTTTCTGGCACAACGAATCATAGCACAGTCGCGTAGGCATTAGACTATGGATACAACGGTTGTGGGTTCGAACCCCAGGTAAACCGTTATAGAATTTTAATTCTATCGATTTCTTTTTATTTTATTAAGTAAGAGGAAATAATAATGGTAATAAACTTGTGTTATTTTATCTAGCCTCATAGGCCTATTAATTACATGTATGTACTATGTGTTATCGCATTGTGGCCCATTATGGTTGCAGAAAGAAATAACGCACGCCGGCAACTAGACTACTATACAAAAAAATAGTATCAAATCTTTCCTGCTCAATCAATATAATACTTGCAAATAGATCATAGTTTACTAATCTAATCCTGTAATATAGACCTGTTATATCACCTGTATTTGCATGTAGAGTCTATACATGGTTTGTTATGGTAGGGATTAGTGTCCGATCTCTGTAATGTAATGTAAATGAAGCATATTGATATGCAGGAAGAATCGATCAGGGCGCTATCTATAAGGGAAAGATAAACACTATTCAAAATATCAATAGACAAGAAGAAACGGATGTAGAGATTTGTAATTGAGTCATGCATGATTTATCAGAAGGTTCTTTCCAATTCCCAAACGTAATGAATTGTGATCCTTTTGGAAGTTCACTTTTTATTTCATCGGGAACATCTTCAGATATTAATAATATGAGTAGGCCTAATGTCCCACCCGTTTGAGCTCGCAACATTGATAAATTTATGATGCCAGTAACAAATAGTCCTAATCCTTACAAGTGAGCAAAGGTTTGACTCTAATGATTTCCCCCAAATCATTTTGTTAGGCTTTCGGTAAAGCTGCTTTTTTAATTCAATTTTTAAGGTGATTTGTTTGTGAAAGTGGGAGATTTTCTGTTAAAGCCTCCTCATTTCGCTTTTTTTTTTCTGTGCTCATAAAGTAACGAAATAAAAGAGTAGTTTGCACGTTTGTTTTTGTTGTTGTTGTTTTTTTTGTTTTTGTTTTTGTTTTTTTTTTTTTTTTTTCTGTTTTTGCTTTATATTTCAAAAGTGTAGAGTCCAATCAGGTAACTTAATGTGGTTGCCGCTGGTTCATCACCGACACTTTACATTAGCCAACGTGCAGTGACTTTTTTTATCTCCTAAATAGGAGTACAATTTCCTTCTCTTCATTCATCATTAGACTAACACTGGTCATATCTCACTACCCAGGCGGCATAGGAAGCGCAATACGTGACGTACGAGGCTGGCGAAGATACAGGGCTGACAGCCCCATTCAAAATACACGGTTAGCAATTACAAATGGAAAATTAACATACTTGCAGTCAATGCAGTGTGGTACATTGTCGTACCCCGACGGTTTTAGAGTAAGATAATTTTGCTTTGACACCGCATAACAAATTTAGAATTGTTTGTGAAGATTTCATGATTATGTGTTAATCCAATGGCGACCTCAAAATTGGCGATATCGCTTCCATCACCGCCTGTCACTACCCCAAACACACCTCACACCCCCAACCGCTCACCTCTATACTAAAATATTTTTGCTCGCACATCCTGAGCGAGGAAAGTCTACATTGCTAACCACATTTTAGTAGCCTACATTAAGGGGTGGGGTATGAACGTTTGGACAGTATTTATTGTGGGACATTAGAGCACATCAGACATATCGAATTGCATTCTGAATACGAAGAATGTAAATCTGATATCAAATAATTTAGATTTTTTGAAATTCGCATGTAATACACATTTTATGGCAAATGTTTAAAAATTGATATTTTTGATATTTAACAGTACTCGAGGTAAATTTTATAAATCTGATGATTTATACTTAAAGTGTATGTAGGTGGGATGAAAAGCCGACGATCAATTAAAACTTTTGACCTTTCGTATTGAAGATATGGATTTTTTTTTCCAAAACACCAAAAAAATTAGGTCTTTTTGGGAAAAAAATCCATATCTTCAATATGAAAGGTCAAAATTTTCAATTGATCGTCGGCTTTTCCTCCCAACTACATACACTTTAAGAATATGTCATTATATTTATAAAATTTACTTAAAAGGACTGTTAATATATCAAAATGTGAAAAATATCAAATTTTAATAATTTGTCATAAAATTTGTATTATATCGTGATTTTCAAAAATGAAAATTATTTGATATCAGAAAGACATTCTTCGTATTCAGAATGCAATTCGATACGTCTGAGGTGCTCTCATGTTCCGTAAAAAATACTGTTGAAACGCTTATTCCAGATCCCTTAACCTTTGTAACTTTTTGAATCACTCGACTATGGTATTTTATTAATCAAAATCTGGGATATCCATTCCACAGGAAATTCAATATTATTTTTAATAAACTTCCCGGAATGCATCCAAGTATCATGATGAAAAACAATCGCTGAAGGGACAACATTAATTTATAAATTATATACGGTATAGTAACAATAAACGCAATCCGAAGACTTTTAGAACCAAGTGAATGCAATTTTGACCTATGTACCGGAGCTATATAGTATACTATTCAATCATGAACACTTATTTGTTCATGAAACCTAACAATTATGTTGACTAATTTACATGATAAAGAATATGATTTAGATAGAAACCATTTACTATAGTCTAGTTTTTTGCGTAGAAAGAAAATATTCGCCGCTACATGATGAAATAAAAATGTAAAACATGTCTTCTAGAGTAGAAAGATGTGATGAATCGAGATGAGATGTGAAATGCTATCTTCAGTAGATAGCGACAAAACATAACAATTATCAAAATATACCCTAAGACTTTCTTAGCACGCGCTCGCTCTGCACGCATTAAAAATCGTAATTCGGCCTAAATGCTGAGCTATTTAAAAAAGGTAAAAATCAGAGAAACATGTAGATGCGTGATGAGTCTGTAATATCGTTTTAAAGAGGGCGCACCACCAAATCACTCCACGCTTTTTGTACCAGTGAAATTCGGTTAAAATAGTCCACCGCTTATTTCAGTTTGTTGCGGCTTTATTTTCTATAGATATTGTCAAAATCCGCTCGTTTTCAGCTCATTTGCTTCCGACAAGTGTCTGCATGAAAGAATCTGAGAAAAAATCCCAATATTTTATTTCAGAGGTGAAGTTTTGGCGCGAATTTGAACAACGTCCGGTTTCAAAAATTGAGTGATTTTTTGGGTTAAATTTGCACCTTTTTTCTTTGCGGCCAAATAGCAAAAAAAGGAGATGGTCACCAATATATTCTGTTAAAAGAATAATATTCTACACGTGATAAGCTTTAATTTGATACCAAACTTTTGATCTATATTACGTTTTTGCAGTGACAAAACGCCATCCAAACGTGCGTATTTTCCTGTGTTATCCAATGGCGCAATCATTGGTGGTGCGCTCTCTTAAAATGTTTGATTGGAACTGATGTACTAGAAAGGAAAAATGCGCCGCTACATGATGAAATAAAAATATAGAGAAAATATTGTAAAACGTGGCTTCTACAGTAGAAAGAGGTGATGAATCGGGATGAGATGTGAAATGCTATCTTCAGTAGATAGCGACAAAAACATAACAAAAATCAAAATATACCCTAAGAATTTCCTCGCACCCGCTCGCTCTGCGCGCATTAAAAAAAATCGTAATTCGGCCTAATGCCGAGCTATTAAAAAAGGTAAAAAACAAACAAAGAAACATGTAGGTGCGGAACGTGATGAGTCTGTAATATTGCTTTAAAATGTCTGATAACTATAAAGACAAAATTCGCCGCTACATGATGAAATAAAAATATAGAGAAAATAATCTAAAACATGGCTTCTAGAGTAGAAAGAGACGATGAATCGGGATGAGATGTGAAATGCTATCTTCAGTAGATAGCGACAAAAACATAACAGATATCAAAATATACCCCACTTTCCTAGCGCGCACACGCTCGCACTGTGCGCATTAAAAAATCGTAATTCGGGCAATTAAAAAAGGTAAAAACAGAGACAAATGTAGCTGCGGAACGTGGTGATGTCTGATCGGGATTGATGTAGTAGAAAGAAAAAAATTCTCTGCTATACATGATGAAATAAAAAATATAGAGAAAATAATGTAAAACATGGCTTCTAGAGGAGAAAAAGGTGATGAATCGGGATGAGATGTGAAATGCTATCTTCAGTAGATAGCGACACTGATTATTTTGTTTAACATGGATTTCTATGGGGTATTTAAAGTCATACTTATGTTCATATTTCTCTGTTGACCTATTCAAATACAAGAAATTTGGCCGATTCCATTTAGGTGAAAGTTGGGACATGTGTAAACATTACAAATATGCCAAAAAATCAGGTTTGAAAAATAAATTAACCAATTTCAAATTATAAGATCATACATTATGACTAGAAGTAATGAATTAAGACAGAAACAAAAATATTTACATGACAATTCAAATTATGGAATTTTCATTTAAAAATATTACAAATTCTTTTTCATATGAAACTTGCTGACAGCGCCAGCTCAGGTAATCTTTAAAATATACACATTTATTTAGAATCTGGGGAATGCGACAATGGAATTATGGAATGATTAACAGTAAAGTTTAAATCACTCTCATTTATTGGTCGTAGTTCTGAGCCACATACAGTTCTGCATCAAAATGAACTCTGTCATCCACGCGATCCATGTGATCTTGAATACCCACTTTATGGAAGGTCACTGGGACAACACAAACACACATAAGCTGGTAGTGAACTGCGCATTTGAGCATGATGTGATGTGAACTCATTGACATTATGTCTCGGTAAATTAATATAACTAGCGGGATACCCGCGCTTCGCGCGGGTCCCCGCTAGATGAGTAAATGGGAGCGATCACTAAAACAGGAGGAATTACTGAAAAGGTAGAATCATTGAAAGGTAAATTTTATTTTTCTAAACCTGTCCCTTCTTGCATTTCCATTTTCTTTTCAGTTTATTCTGCACGGGCCTAGTGTGTTTCCATTAAAACAAAATGCTATTTAGCTTGTGATTTTCCGTTTCCATGTTATTTATCTATCTAGGCCTAACCCCATTCCCATTATTTTCTAAATCTATCCTTTCTTATACGTTTCCCTTTAGCTTCATTTTTATCAGCTGCTTAGCTTGTGATTTCCCGTTTCCTTCAGTTGTTATTTATTTTTCTTATTTTTCGTGATTAGTTTCTAATTTTAACTTCTTTTTTCCCTTAATTTTCCTGATTAGTTTCTTTCTTTCCCTCTTTAGTTTGCTCCCGTTTCATTTAGTTACTGTAATCATAACCTGTATAATAGGCCTACCTTTTTTTGTCTTCTTTTTTTTCTATTCATTTAGCTCCTTTCTTTCTCTTCAGTTTCTTTTGCATAGGTCTATTTTGTTCCCATGCTGCTTAGCTCGTGATTTCCGTTTCCATGTTATTCATTTATTGAGCCCCGTTCCCATGCATTATTTTATAAATCTACCATTTCTTACATTTCTCCTTTTAGTTTTGGCTTTTTCTACATTTTGTTCCCATTTTCATATTTCCTGCTTAGCTTGTGATTTCCCGTTTGAATTTTATCTATTTAATTCTGTTCTCATTATCTTAGTTTTTTTTACGTTATTTATTTATTTATTTATTTATTTATTTATTTATTTATTTATTTATTTATTTATTTATTTATTTATTTATTTATTTATTTATTTATTTATTTATTTATTTATTTATTTATTTATTTATTTATTTATTTATTTATTTATTTATTTATTTATTTATTTATTTATTTATTTATTTATTTATTTTTATTTTTTTCATTTTTAGCTTCCTTCTTTCCTCTCGTATCCTCACGATTTTTATCATCTTGGCGGGTAATCTCTTAACCGAATCCAGTACCATGCATATAATCCACAACCCGACCCATCCATAGGCCTACCTTTTCAGTTTTGTCTTCCTTTCTTTTCTTTTTCTATTTCTCTGTCACGGAAAGTTGGTCTGTGCATATTATGCACCCTTACGTGCGCGTCACATTGCTCAGTACGCCGACGTACTAACGCCAACCCCCTGCTGCCAGTTAGTTACGGTACGCGCTACCACTGAGTTTTGACAACAAAAAATCCCGGGGGAAAACCCCGGTTTTAACCATATTTTCACTGATTTTGAGGCCAATTCTTGATCTTGACCGTTTTTAACCAAATAAAGTGCAATGCGTTCCCCGTATATTCCTCAATCTCCCGTATGAATGTGGCTGTAAAACTAAACGACGATTCATTATAGGCCTTAAATAATAAAATTCACGCGACGTAGCCCTAATCTCTTGGCTGCCAACTTCGGTGCAGTGGCGGAAAATGGGGTGCGTAGCTCTGCGTAGGGGCGAAAAGCTCGTAAGATCATTCTTAAAGTACGCGATGTTGTCCATCTAAATAGCCTGAATCATTTCTTGGCCACCTCGCAGTTGGCAGAAAACAGGCCAATGTTGCTCTGCGTATGGTTTTTAATGGAAATATTATTACGCGGTTCACACTGTCCTTATTACCCACAATGCCACTGCATGCGATTTTGCATAGCAACACGACAGTTTTTATGTTATTCTCTTAGTTACCATCAATTTTTGCAAAATGAACCTCAGATGGTTTAATGGCAATATGTACCCGATCAATGTACGAATAAATCAGAGCTGAAAGTGAAATCATCTCTGAGTCTATTCGCGCACAAGATTTAGCGACTTCCTTTTATTTATATAGACTAGCGGGACACCCGCGCTACGCGCGGGTCCCCGCTAGGTGAGTAAATGGGAGCGTTCACTAAAACGGAGGAATTACTGAACAGGTAGAATCATTGAAAAGGTAAATTTCATTTATCTGAGTCTGACCCTCGTTAAGCCTAAGTTTCCATTTTAGTTTCTTTCTTTTTAGTTTCTTCTACATGGGCCAATTTTGTTCCATTTAAAAAAAATTTTGCTGCTAAGCTTGCAAATTTCCGTTACCATGTTTTTTATTTACTCAATCCCGTTCCCATTATTTTCTAAATCTGTCCTTTCTTACATTTCCCTGTTGACTTCATTTTTTATTTGCTGCTTAGCTTGTGATTTCCCGTTTTCATGTTATTTATTTAGTTCTGTCCTCAGTTTAATAGCTTTTTATTTAAATCATCTAATTTTATTAGATTTTATTATTCTTTCCTTCTTTAGCCTATTTTATTCCCGTTTTCATTTTCTTACTGTGACTAACTATAGGCAAACCCACATACTCGTAGGCCTACCTGTTTGTCCTCATTTTGTTTTCTTTTTTGAAGCAGCGCCCGCAGGCGATGCTTCCCTATTTAATTTCACTGAAATGGCTTGCATACGATTAGGTGATATTCCTCAACTTTCGTTGATACACCATTCAAAATACATTACGATAATTGAGCTCAAATGAGCCTAGAATATTACAGGTTAGGCGCATGCACATGCTGTATTTTGTTATGAGTTTGATTTGCATGGCAGTACATGACTGAGAAAGAGAATAAGCATAGTTTGTCTTTTTAACAGTCTGTGCAAGGGTTGGCCGGTTTGTAGTATGTATTGACAGTGTAAGTAGAGGTTAACTAAGGTGAGACCACCAGATTTGGAAGGGGTTATATTATATTATTCAGTCGTGAATTTGCACTATACTCTGATTAAAACAAACGACACGCCATTTTATAAAGTGACTGCAGTGCCCTTAGTGAAACCAGATGAAAACTTAGTGAAACTTGACCGGGCCTTACCAATTATAATGGTGTCTTTTGTGTGTAATTTAGGAACACTCTTGATTTGCCAGATTACAATTTTATGTTTCCCTAAAATATAATGGTATGTCTTTTATAACGCATAGTCATGGTAGCCGATACGCTACGCTAGCGCGCTACGCTACGCTACGATACGCTACGCTACGATACGCGCGGAGACTGGTAACGAGTCCAAAAAACTATAAAACTTGGTTTATCGATTGGCAAGGGGCGATTATAGCATTCAATCTTCATTCAATGTACTTGTAAACAAACCTGAACTCCTTGGTTATCGATTAGCATGGTCTTTAACATTTTAACATTTTACACCAAAATCATTATTGTAACTTAATGCTTATAACTTAGATTAGTTTAACTTTTAACTTATGTATAATATGCGTTCTTTGTAATAAATGTACTTCTCCACATCTAACTTTAAATACGTTTATAATGTCCACATTTACCAGTACAAACTGTACAACTCATCTGCCAAACCAGTTTTCATGTAATCTTTCAACAGAGCCTTACTTTTGCCAGTAACTAATATTTTTTATAATTATATGTACATCTGAACGTTATATTTTTCCACCAAATAAACTTACACGAAGTACAATTTCTGTGTTCAAGTGCTTTACTCCAAAGTGTTCTCACAGTATATAGCTTAACTCCTTTGCTTCCACTTCAAACAGTGTGCATAAAACACAAACCTATTAAATGCCAAACATTTCGTTGAGCATACACTTTATCAAAGTGTTTAGAGTTTTTGTAACACTTTTTAACACTGAAAAGTGTTTATTTAGGCCTGTCCAATTCACACTAAGTGTAAAAGACACCTAAACACCAAAGCAAACATGAACTTGAAGTTAACACATAAACACAAAGAATAATCATATGACAGTATTAAGATCCTAAACATCGGACATGTTGAGTTCCAAAATTGTTTAAAAAGTAATAAAATACAACAGTAAAACATCTACCCCCACCCCTTACAAAAAAATTCATCACAGATTCCAAAATTTCAAAGATTTCCTTTGACGCTGCTTAACCCTTTTAAAGGGTTTTTTTTTATTAATTACAGTAGGCCTACCTCTTCATGTTGTTTGTACTTTTTAACACACATCTTTTCCCCGTATTTATTACGCCTACGGTCGGTCGTTCACCCGTATTATCATTCATTGCGCGACTCTGCGTCGTTTACGCGCGACATGGCGTAGTGCTGCGTTACCGCGCGCTATTGCTGCGCTACGCGAGCGGCTTGGCATTAGATACGCCCGTACGACGCGCATGGGCTAGCTTGACAACTGACTCCCTTTTTGTTTACCCAGCATAGCAACGTACCACATTTTCACTGATTTTGAGGCCAATTCTTGACCGTTTTCAACCAAATAAAGTTTAAACACGTTCCCGTATATTCATCGATCTCCCGTATGAATTTGGCGACATTTGGATCGAAACTGACGGAGCCTTTATAGGCATACATAGATAGATAGATAGATAGATAGATAGATAGATAGATAGATAGATACAACATTTCCCTATTTATAGTAAGACTAGCGGGACACCGCGCTACGCGCGGTCCCCGCTAGGTGAGTAAATGGGAGCGTTCACTAAAACGGAGGAATTACTGAACAGGTAGAATCATTGAAAAGGTAAATTTCATTTATCTGAGTCTGACCCTCGTTAAGCCTAAGTTTCCATTTTAGCTTCTTTCTTTCTTTTTAGTTTCTTCTACATGGGCCAATTTTGTTCCATTTTTTAAAAACATTTTGCTGCTAAGCTTGCAAATTTCCGTTGCCATGTTTTTTATTTACTCAATCCCGTCCCCATTATTTTCTAAATCTGTCCTTTCTTACATTTCCCTGTTGACTTCATTTTTTATTTGCTGCTTAGCTTGTGATTTCCCGTTTTCATGTTATTTATTTAGTTCTGTCCTCAGTTTAATAGCTTTATTTTATTTAAATCATCTAATTTTATTAGATTTTATTATTCTTTCCTTCTTTAGCCAATTTTATTCCCGTTTTCATTTTCTTACTGTGACTAACTATAGGCTAACCCACATACTCGTAGGCCTACCTGTTTGTCCTCATTTTGTTTTCTTTTTTAATTACATTAGGCCTACCTCTTCATGTTGTTTGTACTTTTTAACACACATCTTTTCCCCGTATTTATTACGCCTACGGTCGGTCGTTCACCCGTATTATCATTCATTGCGCGACTCTGCGTCGTTTACGCGCGACATGGCGTAGTGCTGCGTTACCTGCGCGCTATCGCTGCGCTACGCGAGCGGCTTGGCATTAGATACGCCCGTACGACGCGCATGGGCTAGCTTGACAACTGACTCCCTTTTTGTTTACCCAGCATAGCAACGTACCACATTTTCACTGATTTTGAGGCCAATTCTTGACCGTTTTCAACCAAATAAAGTTTAAACACGTTCCCGTATATTCATCGATCTCCCGTATGAATTTGGCGACATTTGGATCGAAACTGACGGAGCCTTTCCATGATACATAGATACATAGATAGATAGATAGATAGATAGATAGATACAACATTCCCCTATTTATAGTAAGATAGAAGTATGTGCGACGATAAATATAGCGACATATTGATTTCAAAGCACTGCTGATAAAATAATGTGATATTTAATGTTATTTCTTTATTGTTATGATGGAACGAGCAAAATGAAAAGTTATGAGAAGCAAAACGATATCTAAATTATTAAGGGAACTGGAATGAGCGTTTGACCGTTTCGACAGTATTTTTTGTGGGACATGAGAGCACATCAGACATATCGAATTGCATTCTGAATACGAAGAATGTCTTTCTTATATCAAATAATTTTCATTGTTTTGAAAATCACGATATAATACAAATTTTATGTCAAATTAATAAAATTTGATATTTTTCACATTTTTGAGATATAACAGTCCTCGAAGTAAATTTTATAAATTTAATGATATATTCTTAAAGTGTATGTAGCTGAGAGGAAAAGCCGACGATCAATTTAAAATTTTGACCTTTCATATTGAAGATATGGATTTTTTTTCCCCAAAAGACCTATTTTTTTGTGTTTTTTGGGAAAAAAATCCATATCTTCAATACGAAAGGTCAAAATTTTCAATTGATCGTCGGCTTTTCATCCCACCTACATACATTTCAGATATAAATCATCAGATTTATAAAGTTTGCTTTGAGTACTGTTAAATATCAAAATATCAATTTTAATGATTTGCCATAAAATGTGTATTACATTGCGAATTTCAAAAATCAAAATTATTTGATATCAGAAGGACATTCTTCGTATTCAGAATGCAATTCGATGTCTGATGTGCTCTAATGTCCCACAATAAATGTACATACCCCTTCCCTTAAGGCATACGATTTCGCTCAAATTTTAATTTTGTTATTCTTTACCAAATATGAAACGTCAGCAACAACAGTCATGCAAGACGAGTTACTTCACTCCCAGCAAACACAAAAACGTTTTCTAAAAAGTTGTATTTTGGGTTTTGGTTTAGGTAAAAACGTTTCAATAAATGTCGGGTTATATAAAGGTCATGAAACATTTTAAACATTGCTGCATGCAGTGCCGTGTGTTTAAAACACACTGGAGCAATATTTTTTAAATGTTTTCAAAATATTATTGTAAACTATTTTTGCAAACATTTTTTGCCAATTATTTTGTCAACACTTAAATAATATTACTTAAAATATTTGCAATAGGTTATCAAAAATGTTTTTAAATGTTATGAAAACGTTTTATTCCCCATATACCTTTTATATAACCCGACATTTAAACGTTTTCTGACAACCTTTTATAACCTTTTGCGAATGATGTCGAAAACGTTTTGTGTTTGCTGTGGGCTGGCCATTTTAAGCAATAATAGGTAAAATGAAAAAAAAGGTCAATATATTAATATATTGACCGCTCAACTGTGGTGTTCTGGGGAGGGGGGGATTTTTAAATGTCTTTGAAATCGCACTTTATATACCTACAACCATGTGCATTAATTTGGCTGAATCTAGTAAGGTGTAAGATGCACGTGATATGCCTATGCCAAAAATATGCATATGATGGTCATTGACCATCCGACTGCATACTAAAGATATTTTTTCGTAGCAAAAAAAGCATTTTTCGATATTTGTCAGGTAAATTTGCAAGGACAATCGAAGCACATACAATTTATATCAGCCATCCATCGGTAAACATAGTAAATGTGACTCTAATAAGTCAGCATACTTTGTACATCGCGTCGGAGTATAATATACCCGAGTTCGTGTATAGAAAATGATATATATTTTGCAAGGACGCCCGAAGCATGGACAAACTACATTGTGTCTATTAATGCATTATGTATACGCATTGTGTAATATGGACAAAATTAATGTGGAATTGGTCAAATCATAGTAAAAGTTGTATTGTAATAATTATTGGTTTATTCTATACATACGGGTAATTGTATAATTTTTACTTCGGAATTTCTGCATGGCAGTTCAGTAAGAAACAAATATAACTGGATCAATTTTTAAAGGAATCTACGGTATTTTTTATCCGACCAAGCGGGTTTGTAGCATATGCATGTGTGTCAGCATTGGTTCGTTTTTAAAACCTGTGTGGACAAAAAAGAAATTAGCAAAGACTCTTGACTAAACACAGAGAATATATCAGCTCAATGCGACTCAATGTGAGTTTCAATACGTGTGTAGAAGGCCTCGTATCCATAGGCTGTTCCCTTGTGGCGTGTGCCCTTGTTCCGTGTTTACTTTTTCCCATGTGACCTGCCACACAGACAACCTATGGATACGGCTACTAAGCAAAACAAAGGTTCGTTGTCTGTGTGGTAGGTCACATGGGAAAAAGTAAACACGGAACAAGGGCACACGTCACAAGGGAACAGCCTATGGATACGAGGCCTTATAGGATATTTTGCAAGGACGCCCAAAGCATGGAAAAACTACTGTAGGCATGTATGCATAATGTACACGTATTGTGTCAGCATGGTAAGGGACAATTGGAATTTCTCAAAATCATTAAAAGTTGTCTTGTAATTTGTTTACTTTATTATATACGGGTATTGGCTTAACCCCATGAGAACTACCTGCCTATTGGTCAAAAAGGCGTTTTCATTATCAATTGGACCAATCAGCAACATTGTTAGAATAATTTCATCATGCAAAAAAATTCGGGTGAATTATTTGCAAAACTCCATTATGATTGGTGATGAAAATGAAGATATCATGTAATTGACCAATCAGAGGCAATGTTAGATCGGCAGGTAGTGCTCAGGGGCCAGGGGGTTAAATCAAAAGTGAAGATATTGGTTGGTATCAATAGAGAGCCTTAGACTGAACAATGTTTTTGTGGGTTAAGGTGGTACTACACCCCTTGATAAATTTGTGACTATTTTTGCATTTTTCTCAAAAAAAACCTTATAAAACACTGGTAACAAAAGTTATGTATATTATAGGGGCAAGGAATCCAGTTACTACACTGAAATTTCAGTGACTCAAGACAAGTACCGGGTAGTTATTGATTTATTGATCAAATATTGGTTTTCCCTCATTTTTGACTGTAACTCTACAACTGTTGTCTGTGCTGAAATAAATTATCAGTGCAGTAGTTGTAGTCCTTGCCCCTATAATATACATATCTTACTTGTCACCAATGCGCTTTAATTTGTGAGAAAAATGCAAAAATAGGCACAAACTTGGCCAGGGGTGTAGTACCACCTTAAGCTAGTGACTGCAAAAAGGTCGTATGAGCAAAAGCTGCCTTCAATCAATTAGAATTTGTAGCATTGTGAAGCACTGTTCACTGTCTTCACGCGGGTGTCAACTGCAGACGACATGTTTAAAAAAAAAAATCAAAATTCAAATATTCCAGAAATGTAACTTTTCATGACCATATTTAGAATCAGCATGTCAAATGCATTAAAATGAGTACAAACAAGCCTAGTATTGGTACAGTAGATCTTAAGATAGCTCTTGATATTTTGAGAAAATATCTCAGAACTTCAACTTTTTCCATTGAAGCGCATGGCTAGCACGCAGAGCATTAAGGTATTTTAAAAATACTTTAAAAAGTCTGAGGGTCACAGGACTTGAGATGCTTCCAGGAGCAAACCACCTTCCTTTAATTCAAACGGTTTCTGCCAAATATTCGCCGTATAGAAATGATGATGTAACAGGAAAAACCATCATACCAATAAGTTACAACAATTTTGAATATATCGCACTGCACTAGTACGTTCACGCGATACCTCTGCATTATAGATGTCAAAGAACAGGGATAGACCTAGATCGTATTTTCTTTAGAATATTCATATCATGCTGATCACTCGCACCTGTAAGATTAGTATCTTTGAAAAGAGCGGTATTGTATTCAATCTATATGATTGCAGACATACACATGTGATGAGTGAAACCTGCTTGTAGTGCAGGGCGATATATTCAAAACTTGTTTTAACCTATTGCTATGGTAGTTAATCCTGTTACATTATACTTCTACGGCGAATCAAATAAGTCAACAAGAACGAATTGAAAATGGTAACAATTTGTTTCATATAACAATTTGTTTCATATAATTTATTGTTATAACATTTCAAGATGATATTCATGACAATCTTTAAAATTTCATGTCAACAATTCTGGTCCACTTTGATCTCGTTAAATTTTAGTGTGAAATGAATAAAAGACAAATCTTACAATTTCGAAAACAAACAATGCAAAGTACAATAATATTCAGGTTTGCTACCCTAGAGATGAAGAGCTAGAGATGTATTCATCAGCAGTAGCAGGGGTGGGTGGTAAAGGGCGAGGGTATTTCCAGCCAAACCGGGGATGTGGATTTAAAATGGAATAGCCCATTCAGTATACATATGCTTTAAAAGATTAAAAAACTCTTTCCAAAGATGTATGAATAATACTGTAAAAGTTAAAATTTCATGGCATTAATTTTCACGATATGCCAATTTTGAACTGTTTCGCTTGCTTTTAAATTCCTGATTATAAGCTTTCTTATATTGACCTACTTAAAAGGAATAAATGCATGTCTTATTATTTTTGCATTATAACTGCCAATATTATTTAAGTGTAATTGTAAAGCACAAAAATAAATGCAGCGTAAACATTTCCACTTTTACAGTAATACATTTTCTTCAATTATGGCATTAACGCAAATCAGGCAGTGGAAGCAGGCGGGGACAAGTATTCCCTAAATATTTCCATGCAGGATGTCCCCCTTAAAAATCCTAATAAAAGAAAAATTAATGCAATGATTGCCCTGTGCATCTTTTCAGCACAAAAATCTGTTTTCATGGTTTTGGGCCACAGCAGCTGATAGGTGTATCCCATCATGCTCTGCAGTATCATAGTAGAACTGCACATGCCATAGAAATTGTATACAGCATCCCTCACTTCAACTTTTACTCTCTTATATCAGAGGAGCTTAGACTTTTGTTTGAAAAAATATGATCTCTAAAGTATTGTGAAACTATCCATGGCTCTCAATATCTAAGCGGCTCTTACTTTATGCTTGTCCTCCCTCCATGAAGGTGCTGGAACTGACAATAGCCATAATATCAAAGAATAGCAACACTGACTGCTAATCTGCAACTATCAAGGAAATTAGCGCAATTATGAAATAAACGTTGCAATAATATGAAACTTTCAAAATGCTCAATGAAAATAGCGCAATTATGATAAACCTGTTGAAATTAGCGCAATTATCAACCACATTTTGAAATTAGCGCAATTATGAACTAACTGTTGCAATTATGAAACTTTCAAAATGCTCAATGAAAATAGCGCAATCTTATGATAAACCTGTTGAAATTAGTGCAATTATCAACCACATTATGAAATTAGCGCAATTATGAACTAACCGTTGCAATTATGAAACTTTCAAAATGCTCAATGAAAATAGCGCAATTATGATAAACCTGTTGAAATTAGCGCAATTATCAACCACATTTTGAAATTAGCGCAATATTGCAATTATGTGTACAACAAACCAATGACAAAATAGCGCAATTGCAAGTAGTATATGAAAGGGCGCTATTATCACTTATAGCACATCTCTCTAAATTTTAATGCTCCTGCTGCCACTGCCAATAATACAATGTAATTACACCTCAAGACAAATTTCTCATGTCTTGACAAGTTAACATGGCTATTAGATGACCTTCAAGCTTCTGTATGTCAAGTCAAACAGCAGATCAATACAAATTTGTGCAGCCAACTCATTACTCAGCCCGGACATACAAGGTATCCCATAAAAAAGCGGACCCTAACAAATGTGATATTTAAAATCTGTTTTCAACAATCAGTCAGTTTTTACATGTATGAAAGCCACATTGTTTAGCTATAAATTGACAGAAAACCCAGACATATGATCTTGAATGTAAAGATGGTTGTAAGACCAACTTTGCAATTTTTGTCGAAAGCCACATTATTATTAATTTTCACAAAAGAATTCACAAATGGTATTCACATTTTGATAGTCTGTTTAGTATAAAAGTTATTGGTCAAAATATAGACAACTTTTTTATATAACTCAAGAACCATAAAACCTACCATATTGTTAATGTCCTTTTTTGAAAATGAGCTCTGGTTTTCTGCGAATTATAGCTAAATATTTGGCTTTCATATATATGTAAACATTCAGTGATTGTTGAGAAAAATATCACCACATTCAACGAAGCCTGCTTTTTATGGGACACTCTGTATGACCGACCGAATGTCTTCTGAAAAGCAATAAACCAATTTCTATTTTAAAATGCACCACATTCGTTGGAGCCCGCTTTTTTATGTGACACCCTGTATGACCGAATGTCTTCTGAAAAGCATTAAACCAAGGTCTATTTTAAAATGCACCACATTCGTTGGAGTACCCTTTTTTTATGGGATACCCTGTATGACCGAATGGCTTCTGGAAAGCAATAAACCAATCTCTATTCTAAAATGCAACACAATGAATTGGGCATTGTAAGCATGCCTAAATTCATCACTCTAAATGAAAGAATGGGGAAAAAGTGCTATTCCATTTAAAATCCACACTACCTCTGTGGACGATTTTAGAAATACCTTCCACAGGGGGAGTATGGATTTCAAATGGAATGAGCACATTAGGCTCTATTTGAATTTCATACACCCTTTGAGAAAGATTCAGCCCGCATCTTCAACAGAGGGAGAGGGTAGAGCTGGTTAATGTGCTAATTCCATGTCACAGGCCCCATGTCACATGGGAAAATGAATTGCACATTATTTTTGCTAAATTTATCGCCATTTTGTGGATTTTGAGTTTTCTTAGCAACTTTTTTGGCGATTTTAGCCGATTGGTCAAGATTTGAAACAATTTTGTAAAAATTTACCTCAGTTTTCTGTAGTTGATCAAAATTTAGTACAATTTAGCATAAATTTCAGCAATTTACTGTGATTTCCAGCCATTTTGCAGATTTTAAGCTTTCTTAGCTTTCTTTTTTAGCTGTTTGACCAAAATTTGAAACAATTTTGTAAAGTTTACCTCAATTTGCTGTGATTTATCAAAATTTAACGCGATTCATAGTGATCGGTCACAATTTAGCACAATTTCCGGCAATTTACAGTAATTTCCAGCAATTATCGGTTTGGCGATTTACCGCGTTTACCCATGTGACATGGGGCCTCATTTGGAACTCAAACTCCCCTTGAGAAAGATATTTGCACAATGTTCCACAGGGGGAGTGTGGATTTTAAATGGATTACCCCAATCTCACTCTCTGAGTCTTTTGTGTGTATGATATTGCTTTTAGAAGCCTATGAAGGGAGACAAATTCACACAGTAAAAGATTACTTTTATTGCCAGTTGGGTCCAACTAAAAAAAAGCGGAATCAAGAGTAGGTCAAATATATGCCACTGTTCTTTTGCCAGAGCAGAAACGATATATGGTACTATATTATAAGCAAAACCTTTGTGAAAATTTGCCATTTTGAAGCTAAAAATTCTACAAAAATGTGACATTTTCAAAATGTGCACAAAGCAAGCAATTTTTTTTCCAGATTTGGTGTAAATTTCTAAAAAAAGGGGGGTCTTTGGGTGTAAGCTGATGGAAAAGGGGGACATGGGTGGCAGATTTGCTGAAATAAAAAGGGGGGTCTATTGACAGACACATGATGTGTGCCAACACTCGTATATGCAAGTGCCCCCATAGAATATAGAGATGTGATTAATAAAAACACAAACACACATGATACAGAGTTCTATTTAAGGTTTACATGTTTCAAGGTGTTCAACATAAAACAAATGTGAAAGATGTTTATATAAAATTACTCATCTTTGTCAAATGCATTCAATGCAACATTATCAGTTTTTGCAACAGTAAATAAATGTCTGTGAGATGTGTCACACTGCCATTGGGCTATTCCAGTTGAAATCCACACTACCCCTGTGGACGATTTAGCTAAAGTCTTCCACAGAGGGAGTATGAATTTCGAATAGAATACAGTTGGGCAAACTTACATTTGAAATACTCACTCCAGTTGTGGGAGATATAAGTAAAGCCATAATATAGGGGGAGTATGGGTTTCAAAATGATTAACCCTGACCAATTACATTTGAAAAACATACTCCCCCTGTGAAAGATATTTCCAAAATCTTCCACAGGGGTAGTGTGGATTTCAACTGGAATAGCCCATTATACTGGCACAATATTCAACATAATAATTTAGTCTGCCTATAACATAGTTTATTCCGTCACTCATGGCTACATGTGTATCTTATGTCTCATCTCACTACATGCACTATCGACCACAAGAGCCTCATCCAAATGGCATAGTCCAATAACCTCAATTACATATTAATCATACTGCAAAATTTGACTTCAAGTTGCAGAGTATGAGTTTTTGTACCCAAATCTCCAAAGGTCATTCAATGAATGTACAAATGTATTGGGGTTTAAGAACTGTTCAAAATACATTTACCATGCATTATTCAACCTCATAGAAGGTGTCTTACCCTTCCCATAGTCCTTTGCAACATAATATGTGTACATGCATCCACATCAACAAGATGCACTTGTCTGCTGCTACATGTGTCTCATTTCACATAATAGCTAGGAATAAATACATGTACCAGACTCATCTCCAGTGGAGGTCACTTCAAATTATCTCCAAGTCACATGGTTTAGGTATACAGAGAATATTGTGAGTTTGTGATGATTTGAAGTGACCTCCACTAGAGATGAGTGTGGTATTTATTCCTAGCTATTATGTGAAATGAGATGCATGTAGCAGCCAACAAGTGCATCATGTTGATGTGGATGTACACATCACTGCATTTCATGAAATGCCCATGATCAAATGACACTCCCATTACTTTGTACAGGGTCCCTTTTTTGTTTTCATTATGAGAAACATCATACAGTTTGATCAGCTCGTAATTTGCGGATTAATATCAATATATTTTCTTTCGAGAATTGCACTGCACCAATATTCATGATAATAATACAATTGGCAAGCTAATACGCACATTTTGTAGGTAGAAATAGCGATTTTCTTTGTTTTACCCATTTGTTAGGCTCAAAATTAAAAGGAGACAATGTGATCAGTGAACACTAACATTTAAATAGGAATCTTTTCTTTATGCAAATCACACATTATGGCTTTTTAGGCGATTTAGTTGCATAAAACCCATGGCGTAGACCAGGCTTTAATTATTCTTCTCAAAGACCAAACTAAAAATAATTTCATTAATGATAAGAAACTTGGTTTCTTAATAATTAAGAAACTTGGCTTCTTTTAATAATCAATCACTATAAAAATGGAATAAATATAAAGCAAGCCAAAAATTGAATTTGTTATGATGTGATTTGATTAATCGTTCATGCTCATCTCTCATCATGTCTCATTTAAATTATGCTATGCTTTTCAAACAAACGAAAATTACATCAATTAACCGGCAAATTAATCAATACCATTAAGGTCTGTTGTTTCAGCAAACAAGACAAAATCCAGGGCAAAATCCCTGGTACATGGTAAGTTTAGACATTACATTAGATTTCAGGCAATATACACCAGTCAAAATTGATAGGTAAATTTTCACGGGAAAATTTTCGGGACACGTGACACCCATGGGCGCAGACATATTAGCATTATGGAATGTGACCCCGAGCACAGCGGGTGTTCTTCCAATGTATTTGAATAGGAAGAATTCCTCCTTTGATGCAAAATAAGTTACTTGTCACAAGTTAATAATATTATGGGTAAGAGTTTCCGTAGATAAATATTTTTTTCCGTAGATAGATATTTTTGAAATTACGTTTTGATGATATTGTGAAGAAATTAAGATTCAATAAATTTGCAATGCACAAATTTCTATCAAAATTGCGGCCAAGAATACTATTCCAATTCAAAATTACTAAGACTTGAATAGCGAGGTCACCGCCTGGGGTCAGGGATCAGACTCAAGGTTACACTCGCATTGATACGCATTGGTCACGTGTCCAGAAAATTTTCCCGTGAAAATTGACCTATTAATGTTGACTGGACACTGTACATGTATGTTGCCTTTTTTTATTATTTCAGTAGACATGAACACATTAAAATAAAAATTCCTTTAAAAAGGAATGGGGCACCCAATATGGTAGCTTTGATTGTGATGTGCTGAAATGTAACCGTTTGGATAAAATTTTCTTCTTTATAACAATTCTGTGGCTAGACTTGCTAGTTCATGCACTGAGTAAAAACTTCAAATTGATTTTTCTCAGTTTAGTGTCTGTGTGTGGAATATGAATATCAGGTTCATGCATGGGTAGTCCCACTTTGAGACGGGGCAAGTAACACATCAAATTAAATTTCCATTAAAATTGTGATCTTAATTTCCATTAAAACAGGAATGGGGCAGCAGGGGCACCCACAGGGAGCTTTGATGTGGTGTGCTGAAATGTAACAGTTTGGTTTAAAACGATTAACACTGCGGGTCCCATATGCATGAACCTGATATTCAACACAGACACTAAACTCCTGGACACTAAACTGAGAAAAATCAATTTGAAGTTTTTATTCAGTGCATGAACTAGCAAGTCCCACTTTGAGACCGGGCAAGTTTTTTGTAATTCCAACCACACAAACACACATCCACATCTAATTCAAAATCAGGAAACCATCTGGGCTTTATACATCAAATTGAAACACATGCTAATCCAGGTTTTTGAAAAAAGGAGGGGTGTTCAAAAGATATCCAGTGCGCTCCTCATGCTATGGTGGACACATATTTTTTCAATGTTAAGAAAAACTAACCCTCTGGATATGCCAGTGAATGGGAAGCTGTATGATAACTTTAGCCTCATATGCACAAAACAAGATAGACCAAGTCTAACATTAGACCTGCTCTAACCATGGAGGTTAGACTTAGGGAGTAATCCCTGTAATCTTTTATTTTCCTCCTTTAGCAAAGTCCAAAAATTAAATTCCAAAAAAATCCTTCTCCGTAGCACTACTCTCCATAGTTAGACCAGGTCTAAAGCAAGACGTGTTCCAACTTTTTTGTGCATACAGACCTATCTTTAACTAATGTAAAGATGGTGCCCTATGTGTCAATCTATCTTTTGATAAATTACTACATAAAATTTGCATTACATGATGTACAATATTTCACAAGAAACTACCAGTACTGTTTGTGCAATTTGCAAAGAAAAAAAATCAACTTTTACATATCACCATCAGGGCCATGTTATAACAGTGGGCTATTCCAGTTGAAATTCATACCCCCCCCCACCCCGTATGGAAGACATGACCTTAATCTCCCACACAGGGAGTGTAGATTTCAAATGGAGTCACCTATTCAGGTAATCCCATTTGAAAATTACACTCCTGTGTGGAAGATTAAGGTCATGTCTTCCATGAAAATGTATGGATTTTAACTGGAATAGTTTGATTGTTCTCAATGCTCTCAATTCTAACATTTTTTTTCTTAAATTCTCCAAAGATTATTCCACATAATAATTTTTGCACAATTTTCTATTTCCTGCAAAAACTGCTATTTGTTTACTATTTCACCCCATGTAAATTATTATTGGTCCCATGTTATACATGCAGATCACATTATCAAGATTTTTAACATGAAAATACAAGATAATTATTCAAAATAGAAGAAAATACATTGGACATACATTGTAATGTTAATAGGACTTAACATCATCTTCAATTGTCTTCAATAAAGGTGTCTTGTTGTTTTCTGACATGTTCAAGGAATACAATTCAATGTACGAGGGTCATTCAAAAAGTTCTACCTCCACTCTTAGAACTTTGGTTCTGTAAATAGTAGCAATGGCGTGCCGTGGCCGCCTAACCCGGGGCTGAAGAAGAAACAATTTTGCCGCCCTTCTTTAACAGCCGAAAAGGTTGACCCAATTTTTTTCACGGTCGTTTGAAAAGTGAAGAGCAAAAAAAAAAAAAAAAAAGGATTTTAAGCGCTAGCGCCCTAAAAGCAACCTTTTTTCAAATTTTTTATGCTTTTTCAATTTTTAAGCCCTTTTATTTGCTAATTAGTTTTGCCGCCCCATTCATTTTTGCCGCCCTGTTTTTGCCGCCCATTCTTCTTCCACCGCCCCTTCGTTTTTGCCGCCCCCTACTTTGACCCCGGGGGGTTGGGGCCCCCAAAGCCCCGCCAAAATACGCGCATGAGTAGCTTCTTCAAACTTGGCATAACTATAAATTGGAATATCAGCTACCTTTTCCAGATTTTTGTAGATGACCTTTGAACCATCTGAAGGAACTAGATCGTATTTTAAAATAACTTCAGTTTGGTCTACTTTTGTTTTCTTTGTGGTTTATATGTACAGATTTTCTCTGTATATTAAAAGGATATTAAAACAAAATTCTCTCATCAGCTAGAAAAGACCATAGGTTATCATCATATAAAATATGAATAGGCTGCTTCTTGCTGAAGCTGAGATACAAGGATGGAGGTAGAACTTTTTGAATGACCCTCAAATGACAAATTCCAGGCTCAATGTAAGACTGCCAGCTTCATCTCCATTGTGAACATTTTGAGAACATTTTGTGTATCACTGGTCTGTAGTTTTACTGGGCTTGAAACCTGGGTTGAAAATGAGTCAGTATTGCACAGGCTGAGCCCTCAAAATAACCAAAATATTTCAAATTGATGAGTTGTATGTCATGAAGCTAGCTAGTTGTGTTGTGAAATTACATAATTTGATAATTAAGCAAACTCCTCAGAACTGGAATATTTAAAACGAATCCAACACAGAATAGGCTATTCAATTCAAAATCCACACTACCCTTGTGGAAGATTTAGGAAATATCTTCCACAGGGGGAGTATAAATTTGAAATGGAATGAACAAATTAGTCAGGTCCATTTGAATTTCATACACCCTCTGAGAAAAATTCAACCATAAATCTTCTACAGAGGGAGGGTGAGTTTTAAATGGAGTTGCCTAATGCGTTCATTCCATTTGAAATTCATACTCCCCCGTGGAAGATATTTCCCATATCTTCCACAGGTGTAGTGTGGATTTTAAATGGAATAGCTCATTACAAGTTCAAAATAAGACAGTAAAATTAAATATCACTAAAATAAAAATTCCTTTTAAAAAGGAATGGGCTTTGATGTGATGTGCTGAAATGTAACCATTTGAATACAATTTTCTAGCATTTCTATCACACCGATGACTGCTCACTGCACTCGTACATAGCACCAGGTCTAATCCGTCTCTTAGTTCTCCCAGGCATTTTGGGCACCAACAGTCTGAATGTTTTTGGTGCAATTTCTCGACATGCTTCCCGGAACTTTTAATCCTCCAACAATAGATAATTGGATTGAATGCAGCATTTAAGTATCGTAAGCCAAAAAATGCTAGCCTCTAATGCAGGAATTGTACCATTACTGTCTTTAAACATCATCAATAGACCGCTAACTGCGAACGGAGACCAGCATAGAACATACACCAGAAATAGAAATAGAATTGTTGTAAAGGCTCGCGTTTTGAAGCTCATGTCGACGTTGATCCGTGTTGGCCGAGGTAGTCCCGTTAAGCCAAGTTTATTAGCCTGGCTTATGCTTAGAGACTCCGGGTGATTTTGCACGCGCATCGAGTTCCTCCTTACTGTGTTGAAGATGAATAAATAAGAAAATGTCATTGATATAAATGGTAGAAAGAAGATGGACATTGTTAGTAGCGCTATATATGCTGAATCAGCACCGCTGCAAGGTGGTAGAACCCGGCATTGAGTTTGACCGCTTGAGTAGCCAAAGTCACCCCAACCTACAGTTGGTGGGAAGGCTACTAATATGCTACAACCCCATGATATACAGATAAGGATCTTTGCCCTGTGCGGATTTAACTTGTCTCTCCGCTGCACAATGATAAAATATCTATCCACAGATATGGTGGCAAGAATTAAAATGGCTTCTAAGTTGAAAAATATAAATAAGAATGCAGTGATTTCACATACGACGTGTCCTAAGATCCAATCGCCCGAGACAAGCGTGATAAACGAAAACGGCATGCACAACAGCGCCACCATGATGTCGGCAAAGGCCAGGTTGGCAAGTAGTAGATTGATAGCTGATCGCATGGCTGGTTTTTGGTATACTATAAGACAAACGATGCAATTACCTAGAATACTGATAAACATCATGAGTAGTAGTAGCACCGCAAAAGGTATGATTGCACCTAAGGATAAACCACCCGATGCACTGTTGGTATCCGCTAATCCACTCGAATTATCATCGCGATTCGAAAAATTACAAACTCCGTAATATGTCGTCTCAACGGGTGAAGTTGAACTTTGTATAGTTGTAGTTTCAATAAGTGCCATTGTGGTTGTGCGCACAGCGGCAGTTGTGACAATCGGGCGCGAAGTTGTTAATTGTGGCGGCACAATGTAGACCATTTTGACGCTACTTCGATAATCCAAGTCTTACGAATAAAATCATACATGACGCACCATGTGACGTGTGTCATAGGTTGATTCAAATTCGTACTTAAATCCTGTACAATGTTCAATAAATATACTCTTAAATATACTCTTTTTTTATAATTCATATACTCTGCCAGAATAAATATACAAATAAATAATCATACTGCGTTTGGTCCATATTTATATTGCACGATATGTCTATAGACATAATATATTCCACTTGCAGCCAACAGTACACTCCTATTTTAATTTTGTCATATTTCAGCGTGTTGTTCTTCTGCACACACATAAGCTTTCACACCATTACAAGGCATAACACCATGCTCAAGGCATAATCCACTCAGTTTCAATTTTTTCTCCGTTCCGTTAATATATTCTTCAAAAAATTCACCTTGTGCTGTCGCCGACTGCATATATGGCAGAAATATATCCTCGCAGTAACGCAATCCCAAAACTATTTTTCCATATCAATCCATATAAGCTCTTAGAAAACGTTACAATTTGACATTTAGCAGCGCACCTGCTCAAGTGACTTTTAAATCATTATTTTTTTTTTCCATAAAATGACGGCATTCTTTTCCTGATTTGATTCCGATGGCTTACAAATGAGGAGTTAATGCATGACAATTTGTAGAAATCACTCAAAAATATTGCACAGCATTGTACTGTGTTAAATAGCACTATACATGTATAAATGGGTCCCTTGAATCTGTACTGTTTATAGTGTTTGTTCATACTGCAGCATCATATAAACTGACTGACTTGTATCATGAAGAGTTGTAAAACCAATTCGCGTTGGTCAATGTTTTATTGCAAATGATATTTAAATAGAGTAGTTCTAATTGATAAGCACCGGTCCTAATGATTGAGTTGTTTAATATCATAAGTCTACATGTACACTCCTCCTATACGTAGTTTTACTCCAATCCACAAAGTGATTTGTTTTCAAAATCAACAATCAACCTCAGAATTTTGTTTTGATTTTAATTGTTTCATATAGTCTATCAATAATTATTATTTCTGCATGAAATAAATAGTTGCCGCTATCCATTTCCGGCCATCGATTGACTTTCTTGGCATGCTGTTCATATCTCCCAATCATAACCATTTGTAGCAATTTTCATAAATAATTAACTTAACAATCACCATGGATACAACTGAATTAAAGATTCCATCCGTTTCACTGTCAATTTATAGAAATATCACACAATAATAATCATTTTGTGCAATTTTGGACATAAACAGATGATTTCCATGGCAACATTTGATGTTGCAGTGTTCATCTATTAAAGAAGCATCTTCTTCCAAGCTCCAATTGTCAATTTAAAACTGACAAATTGTTCACAATATCTGCATAGTAACATCTTACTGCAAATCTGTCAATCCGATGCAGCAGCGCTGTATTTTCTCGCTAATTTCCATCACTGAATAGTAAATAAAGTAAATATTCTGATGCGGCATACCATGTATCATCCATTTTGAAGAAAAGCTATTACACACAGACACACACACATCAAAGCAAAATTGCCATTGACGTACCATTTACAAGCAATTCCTGACAGTCGTACACAGCTAACAACTTAACGACACTGCCAGTGAATTTCCCCTATACATGTTGACAACGATGACACGTTGATAATGCTGCAGCAGTTCTGCTGCCTTAATGCATGATGAATGCATATATATCGCATAACCTCCAGCACTGTGCATTCACTCATTCATTAATCATCCCATACTGTATACCTTGTTAAAATTAAATAAATAGCGCCTGGTAGATGGATGGTTAAAGATACTGCACACTCCGTCAAGTGGTCATAATCTTCGTCTGGCTCTAGATAGAGAGAGATAAATAGAGAGAGTGGTGGTGGATGTCAAACACTATACATATAAGGCCACATCAAATTGATTTTTTGGTTCTTGTCTGGAGGGTTTTGGAAAAGTGATGAGGGACAGGGTTTTTTTTTCTTTTCTTTTTTGCAAAGCAAAATTGACATTGCTTGCTTGTAATCCTTTATCAATGTATTCTTGTAAATTGATGAGGCACTTTTTAAAGAGGAAGCCTCACCAGAGCAGTTCTTCTTGGGTGAACCAAACCTGCCTGGTTATCAAATTAATTAGTACCAGCAATCCATCAGAGTGCTGATGAAGTGAGCTTGGATAAGTCACGAAAATTACACGTAAGTGTTAATTCAATTGCTTGTGTGAATCGGTTAAAATTTACACCAATATTATATAATTAGTGACAAGGTTATCTCTGAATTTGACAGGTGTTAATTGATGTATTAATGTTATTGCATTAATTAGCACCTGTTAAATTCAGAGATAACCTTGTCACTGATTAATTTGATAACCAGGCAAGTTTGGTTCACCCCAGAACTGCTCAGTCTGGCAGGTCTTCCTCTTTAAGGTTACAACATGTAGAATACTATGAAGACATCATTAAAAAGGATTCATGTTGCTTAATTATCTATTTGTCATCATAATGAATTTCTGGAGCTTTAAAATATAAAGTTATACTTGAAATTTATTTAAAAAAATAATAGACCACCTTCATGCAGAAAACAATGCGGACAAGGACAAGAAACCAACAAACTTTTTTATATGGCCTACCCAGCAAACACAAAATGTTTTACAGAAACATTTTAATATCAGGTTATATAAATAAAAGGATTTCTTCTAACATTCAGAAAACATACCTGAAAACTTGATGCAACATATTCTAACATTGTTGTTATAGCGTTTTTTCATATAAAATGTTTAAAAAGTGTTTTCAAGACCTTTATACCCCTTTATATAACCCAACATTTAAATGTTATTAAAAGCGTTATGAATAAAAACCATTAAAAGGGCATTCGTGATCCACAGCCTCATCCCCCACTTTTCTCAAAAAAAAAGGTGAACTTTTCATACCACTGGAAACCTCTGGCTACATAATATTTTTATTATTTATACATGTACCAAATATTTCTTGCAGAATAATGTATTTAGCAAAAATATCTTGAAATTTGAATTAGGTTCTGGTACACCAGGACGAAATTACAACACATTGTCACATAATCATGCATAATTCGCAAACACAAAATCAGAATCAACTGAAATTTTGAAAATGAGCTTTTTTGTGGATAGCTACTGAAAAATGTCATAAAAAGAGGATGCTAGGACCACAAAATACTCCTTTAACATGTTTATAGTATGTTTATAACGTTTTTGAGTTTGCTGAGTAAACACACTGCAACTTATATATGGATGCACTTAAAATTAGCTCCTAAAATATATCTGGCTGATACCAAATTTACATGCATACTGAAACAGCGCTTTTTCATTTATAAAATATGTATTTATGCAATTTTGCCAAATGATGGCAAAACAATTTACATCATCGTCATACCTTGGTATACACCCACACTGTGCGTATGTATGTACGTATCAAACAAAGCAAGGTTTCATTGAAACGAGCCGTTTGAGTAATTCATCATCCTGTTTACAGTGTATTAGTTTATTATTATGACCTATTATGTATCAAGTAAAGGTTCTTCACTGCATCATTATCTTTGATTGTAATAATGAGGTTTCCTCGTTAACCTTTAGCTTTTCTCATTAAGATGGCCGAAGTCGTCCTTGATTAGGCTACATGAATGTTGGTTAGAAACCATACATATCAACCTTCCCTAGTGGTGACGCTACTGGGGGCTTGGGGAAATGGCCCCAGTTTTGCCCCACCAGGAGCCCCCAGTAAAAAGCCAAAATTACAAATATTTCCACTTTTTGTGGCAAATTTGCATACAATTCGTTGATTTTTGCCCCCAAACAATTTTCAGTGCCACCACTGAATAACAACTTGGTTTCTGTTACTGTGATTTATTTACAGACCCCATCAAAAACAGGTTATATTTTGGGTTTTGGTTTTGGAAAAAAAACTTTAATAACATTAAATAAAGGTCATAAAAACTGTTTACATTTTTTTGTATGAAAAGACACTACAACAACATTATTTTGCAATAAGTTTTTAAACATGTTTTTGGATGCTATGAAAATGTTTTATACCTCTATATAACCCAACAACGTTTAAACGTTTTCTGGTACCTTTTGCGAATAATGTCACAAATCGTTGGTCGCAACACATAGTGGCGTAGAGTGATTTTTCTAAATTTTCCATTTCACATAGTGGCGTAAAGGTTTAGAGCTAGCTATACTTATTCCTTTTTAACTATAAAAGATACAGTTTAATAATTTGTACCTTAATCTTAATTGTAACCTTAATTTCAAATGGAATCAGCCACTGAGGGATAACACTGGAGGATTATCGACTCCATTATAAGTAACATATCCTTCAAACACATATTTCTCAGAAATGTATATATTGTGACGGAGCGAAGGGCTGGGGATACTGAAAGATACAAAACGACACGAGGGGAAGCCTAAATGACCAGATACCAAGTTTAAAGTATCACCTTAATATCAAAGAAATGGATGAGAAATCTCTACTACTGACATTACGTGCACAAGCAATTTTTGGACAGCAAATATGACTAGAAATTAACATGCTCATTATTTATAATGTAGTCGTGATCCACCGAGCATGAATAACTAATACCAATAGGCCTGTAATCCAAGAAATTTCCTTCCTTAACACTAGTTTATGATTTTAAGCTTATTGAATGCAATGTTAAGCTTTCTGTAATTGATTGTAAGAGCAGATGTGTTTATTAATAAAGAAATATGACAAGAGAGACATGATTTTTGTGTCCTTACATTTACCATGAGTATGAGGTTCTTTTCTCACTTTCAGCATACAATTTACTACAAGCGAATATACATGTAATTTGACAAGGTTCTCTAGAAATGGAACCACTTTGGTATTTCCTGTCACTATATTTGAAGATCTTTTGAAATTAGTTACAAAGACCAGACGAAGCTGTGCACATTTTAAAAGGGGTATCCAGAAAATTCAATAGGCTTTTTATGCCTTGCCAATGCCAAAACCTGAGATTAATAAAATAAAGGGACCTGAATGTGACACATCATAGACTATAACAGTCTATGCACCAACGTCCAAACGCACAATTAGGATTAGGCAGCGTGTACTGTGCCGTACACCTACAGACTTTTAGGGACCATCTCAGCAATCATGCTTTTTAAAGCCTAGCATTACCTAGGCTAGGGCTTAAGCTTACATAGTCTTCGTCTTGTCTTTAATAACCCCTTAATTACTGAGGTTCAGGACTAAGTGAAATTCCTATCATGTATATAAAAAACAAGGTTAATACTCATGGGGGAGCGACAACTGACAATATAGAGGGAAGGTGCGTGGGTTGACATGTCTACTGAGAATTTGAAGGACCTTACGCCAGGTAGCGTATATTTAGCCCAAACCTTTTCCAAGTAGCGCTATAGTGTCACTTCTATGCCGACTAGCATTTCCGTGCAATAAACGCCCAAAGGTGTTTAATAAAAGAATCCTAAGAAAAGTATCACTAAACAGTTTAAACAAGACCTAAATAAGAGATGTAATTTTGGATCGTGAGACATGTTCCCGACTCCACCTTTCCCCATCTGCCTGGTGCTAGCAGTCTGTTCTCGTATGCACTCCCAATGCAATTCAGCAACGAAATTAGTAAAATAGTAAAAGAAATCACCCTCCCTCCCGTCGGGTCTTTTAGGCCGACCCATTCGGCCACCCGAATTAATCACATACTTACTAACCCCTGAAAATCAGACCTGTCCGTTTTATAAATACCAAAAATACTAACTCTCCGAAAGTGAGAAACACAACTGGTCTCATTGAAGTCTTCAGGACGAGTGTCCAAATGCGTCCAGTTTGCGTCCAGTTTTTGGACCATTTGCATAAAGCCCTGATTGGTCAGAAGTTACATGTGACCTTGACCGTGACCAATCGGGGTCAAAGATCTAATAATAAACCACGCCTCCCAGCCTCTGATTATCCTTGCTGAATTGCATCAATAGAGGGCCTACTCTAGCTCCTCTCACTCCCAGATAGGTAAAGACACAGATTAATAAAAGATAAATAGCCACCTCGTTACACTATTTTGTCCTTGACGATGCATGCACGTATTTTGGGGGGCTTTGGGCGCCAGCCCCGGGTCAAAGTAGGGGCGGAAGAAGAAGGGCGGCAAAAACAGGGGCGGCAAAAAGGAAGGGGGCGGCAAAACGAATTAGGAAAGAAAAAAGGGCGCAAAAAATTGAAAAAGCGTAAAAAATTTTGAATAAAGGTTGCTTTTAGGGCGCTAGCGCCTAAAATTTTTTTTTTTTTTTTTGTTTCTCTTCACTTTTTAAACGACCGTGAAAAAAATTGGGTAAACCTTTTCGGGCTATTAAGGAAGGGGCGGCAAAATTGTTTCTTCTTCAGCCCCCCGGGGTTGGGGCGGCCACGGTACGCCACTGGTATGTATGCCAATATGTGTGCGACTGACAAAATACTTTGGTTTGCTGTGTCACTTGCAATTTCCTTGTAAGGGGAAAAATCTTGTTTTCCTCACCTTTATTTCCAAATTTATTCTTGCACAGGATACAATTAGATGACAAAATGCGCTCCTCAATTCAATGTGATGAATGCCATTGCTGAAATAATGAGATGAAAAATATCTAAATGAATACATGTAAAGTGATGTAATGTGATATGACTATGCATGCCTGTTAGTTGGAAATAAGACTCGCTATGTTAAAGGAGTATTTTGTGATCCTAGCATCATCATTTTATGACATTTTTCAGTAGATATCAATGAAAAAAGCTTATTCCCAAAATTTCAGTGGATTCCAATTTTGCATTTGCAAATTTCAAATGGAAGTTACCCAATTGTCTATTCTATTCGAAACTTATACTCCCTCTGTGGAAGATTTTAGCTAAATCTTCCACGGGGGAATGTGGATTTTAAATGGAATAGCTCAATCAATATGAAATTTTAGTTTACAATATGTGACGTGATCAAGGGGAATGAGTCACATGTCGGCCCTGGTCGAAAATAAGTTTTACACATGTTTCTAAAGAGGAGATTCTTTCAGAAACTGAAAACCCCATATTGATACGACTATTCTTTGTGAAGTTACGTCATTTATCAATCGCTGAAAACAATATAAAACAAAAGAATTTTAACACTTTCTTTGACAATATCTCAAAATCAATATTAGCGACATCCGACTGATTTCCCTTGATCGTGTCACATATATGTCAAGCATCATTTTGTTATTGAAGCGGCCAAAAAATGCATTTTTACCCGGGGTGGTTACTCCCATTGTGGCCTGTACACATCCGCGATAATCAACTTTTGAAAAGCACCCTAAACAAGGATTTAACCCTTGGCTAAAACGATACTCTTAACAGGAATTTTATTCCTTGTATCAAATTTCATACCCTAAATTTCATTTCAGCGTATTAGCAATTGCAATTTTGTTACCCTTTTTTCCACTTTTTCATGTTTTTGACACCCTAAACACGGTATCGCGCGTATCGTCCCTACCCACGAAAAACTACCCTTTTTACGCGTTTTCATTATCGCGGATGGTGTACAGGCCACAATGGGCGTGACCCCCAAGGATTTTTACCAAGACAATTTGTTATTACCTACAGACATTTATGAATGAATTCATGTTTTAGCAAAAAGTTGCCTCGACCATCTCTGAATAAACATGCAAACAAACGTGCAAACAAGTAAACAAAAAACCAAGCAAGCATACAAACAAATACCCCAACAAACATATAAACAAGCAATTAAGCAAGCAAACAAGCAAGCATTCAGACATGCAAACAAAGAATCCAATAAGCGAATAAACCCGGGGGGGGGGGTCACTCCCATTGTGGCCTGTACACCATCCGCGATAATGAAAACGCGTAAAAAGGGTAGTTTTTCGTGGGTAGGCACGATACACGCTGCGTAACACGCTTAGGGTGTCAAAAACATGAAATATTGGAAAAAGGGTAGCAAAACTGCAATTGCTAATACGCGGAAATGAAATTAAGGGTATGAAATTTGATGCAAGGAATAAAATCCCTGTTTAGGGTATTGTTTTAGCCAAGGGTTAAATCCTTGTTTAGGGTGCTTTTCAAAAGTTGATTATCGCGGATGGTGTACAGGCCACAATGGGAGTGACCCCCCTGGGAATAAACACACAAACAAATGAACAATCAAATGTGCAAGCAATCAAACAGCTTTAAACAAGAAAATTGTGACAACTTATTCAAATCCACCCTGGATATGAGCTCTAGCTATTCAACATATTTCATGCCATGAATTATTCACAGCACGTTCTCAGGCAAAAAGTAATCATTAGAATATAAGTAAACAAACGCAATAATTTAAAAGGCTTTTTTTTATCTTTGTACAAGCATCTCCAAGGTTGAAGTATATTGATAAAAATCATGCAAAGGTAAGAATTTCACATCACGTTGCAAATTCTATAATAGATAAATGAATATAAATGCATGTTGAATTTTGAAGATTAAAAATAATTCTTGCAGGTTAAATTTTTAAGAAGTTTCTAGTCACGTTCCTATCTGGCTTGCAAATAATGATATTTTCAGTTACTAATCAACTATTGGGTATTTTTCTGCTACATGATGTCTATATAAATATAATGTAATAATTTCATTTTTTTTGCAACATCACCATTGCATCAATAACGTTTGCTATAATGAAATTAACTATTAAAGGTCTGTGACCCAATCGACAGCCTCATCCCCCATTTTATTTCAGCAAAACAGAGATTTTGGTATCAGATTTGTCTCATTACCCCGATGAAATTTAACGCCCGAGATATATGTTTCGTTTAAATGGTGTGAACAAAAACGTAGTGATTTGTGGTTACCATACCAGAAGTGTATGCACTATTCTATGAGGTACTGTTATACACGTTTCTGCTTCTCGTATCAAAACCGCTGCAGCAATGCAACTCAAAATTTGGAAACGTATTTTTTTAATGGTAGGCCTTAATCTAAGGTAGAAAACAGAACATGAAAAATCGGACCACGCCTCTTTAAATATGAATATGGAATAATTGGCTATTCAATTTAAAAAACATACTAGCTCTGTGGGGGATTTTGGAAATATCTTCCACACGGGGAGTATGAATTTCAAATGGAATTAACACATTAGGCAGCTCTATTTGAAACTCACCCTCCCCTCTGTAAGATTCATGGTGAATCTATCTCAGAGGGTGTATGAAATTCAAATGGAGCTGCCTTATGTGGTCATTCCATTTGAATTTTGAATAATTTCCAAAGTCTTCCATAGGGGGAATATGGATATGAAATGGAACAGCCCAATGAAACAGCTACCGTACTACATCTCTTCCCAAACAAACACGCAAACAAAAATGTGCAAGTCATACCAAGTCTACTTTTCATGTATGCCTTAAAACCATATGATATTGTGTGATTTGCTCCCCAGCGATGCCGTCAAGTTTTGTTGAATTTCTACTTTTTGCATGATTGCAATAAGGGTGTACTAAAATACATACCATGTGAAAAAGGCTGAAGTGGTTTAATTACAGTCAAATTTAAGTTTTTATATTCTAACCAGAGTTCTCCTGTTTTATTCAGAGTTCACCAATCGAGTGGTGGCTAGAAACACATCACGTGTATGTGTATTACTGAATCATTGAATCAGTGACGTATAAAATGTGTGCATGTCGCTATTCGTCTTACGTCTTGACGTATAAACTGTATGCATATCGCTTTTTGTCTTATGTCTTGACAAATAAATTGTGTGCATAATATCGCTATTCATCTTACGTCTTGTTTGTTTGTACTAGCTGTATGAAGCTACGCCAATATTCATGATAATAATATGATCGGCGAGCTAAATACATGCATTGTAGGCGCTGGAATGAAATTTTAACTTCATTTTACTCTATTTGTTAGGCTAGAAATTAAAAG
This sequence comes from Amphiura filiformis, assembly GCF_039555335.1. NCBI lineage: Eukaryota > Metazoa > Echinodermata > Ophiuroidea > Amphilepidida > Amphiuridae > Amphiura > Amphiura filiformis. Next base: position 35,696,967 of record NC_092646.1, on the reverse strand, counting down.
GGCACGTCAACAATGTGATCACTGAAAACTGACATTTAAATAGGAATCTATTCTTTATGCAAATCACAATGGCTTAAAATATAATACAAACCCACCCACAATGAAATCTTTTCAACATGTTGTTTTGTGTCATGTATCATCAACTGCATGTTCTCTAGTAAAAAGTCACCAGATAGGATAAACTAACAATGATTTCACTAGCATCCATAACATTCTCATCTATTAGTGCAGAGTTCTTTAACCACAATACATTTGTACATTCATTGAAAACCTTTGAAACTTTGGGTACCAAAACTCATCCTGTGCAATTTTGCACTATGATTATTTAATTGAGGTTATTGGACTATGCCATGGGATGAGACCGTTGTGGTCCATAGTGTTTGTGATGCGCTCTCAACTAACGAGGCGAGGCCAAAGGCAGCAAACAACCAAATTTAGATACAGGCAAAAACAGGAAGTCAGCAAAGCAAAAAAAACAAACAAAAACATAAGAAAATTTACATTGTAAAATCTTGTAACTTTGCAGCCATGTCAGTGTGCTATAACTGGAGAGCATTCACCTATTGCACGGTTCCGCCATATGCAAGGACAGCCTTGATCTGGCAGCATGCATGAATGGGAATTGAACCAGTCATATAACATTGCGTAAAGTTACGTAATACTTTCATGTCTATGGCCAGTTGAGTTGAGGCTCTCCTTGCATATGGCGGAACCGTGCAATAGGTGAATGGCCTAGTGGTTACAGCCCGGGGGGGCACTTCCATGACAGATATGCATCATGTGCCTCGGGATAGACCCCTTTTCAAACCGGCTTGTACCCAATGACCCTTTTTTGTGTTATGGTCCTACCTATTACCCAATGACCCCCTTAAAAAAATTCATGTACTCAATGACCCCCTTTTTCTATTTCCTGCTATACCCAAAGACCCCCCAAATTCCCAAATTTAGGTGGTATTTGTGTTCTCCTCCAGAAATAATGAGATTTTTCACATTTCCAAGGTGGCCAAGTTGTTTTTACGCAGTTTGGCACTTATTTATGTGTACTTAATGATACTCTTTTGGCAATCCTGTACTCAATGACTCCCATTTTACTTTTTGTTACCCCAATGACCATCCTTTTTTCAAAGTTTCATACCGAATGACCCCATTTTTATTCAGGTTGTGTACTGAATGACCCCATATTTTTGTAATTGTAGATTTGACCTGAATGCCCCCTACTTTTAACATGGCCGAGGCACATCCCTGCCATTTCAGATAGGAGTGCCTTCCGGGGTTACAGTATTCACTTCTGCACAAGGTCCTGGTTCAATTCCTGGTGGTGGTAACTTGCTTACAAAATAAAATCTGAATTTTATCAATGGTAGGTCTCAATTTAAGATAGAAAACAAAACATGCAAAATCAGACCATGCCTCTTTAATTTGCAACATCTGCAGATAAAAGGAATACTTTGGCATTCAAAACATTATGCCTTACATGTTAGAAAAATAATTATCAAGCATGAATCATTTGGTTTTATTTAAAACAAACTCATATTGACCTTAAATATTATATTTCAGGTAGGCTATATTTTATTAAATGTCATAGCAGTATTAAAACACTGAATTGCGACACAATTTACAATTTATAAACATCAAAATTTACACATTAAAGGAGTATTTCGTGATCCTAGCATCCTCTATCTATGTCATTTTTCATTAGATATCCACGAAAAAAACCTATTCCCAAAATTTCAGTTGATTCCGATTTTGCGTTCGCGAGTTATGCATGATTATGTGTATTACGCTGCTCCATAGACAATGCGTTGTAATTTCGTTCTTTGCTAAACGAATTAATCTGCAAGAAATATTCTGTACATAAACATTATGTAGTCAGAGGTATCCAGTGATATAAAAATCTCAACTTTTTTTGAGAAAAGTGGGGGGATGAGGCTGTGGATCACGAAATGCCCCTTTAATTAATACAACATAAAAATATATATCTATGTACAATTTCAAAGTAATATATTACTACATCAAAAACATATTTAAAAGAAAAAGGGATTATAAAAACACAATTTAAATCAGATTCATAAAAAGTCAAAGAGGTAAGAGTAGTGCACTGGTAGGGAGCTCAATTATTGCACAAAAAACTTTTATATTGATTGAAATGATACATGAATATTGCACACTGTTTTGGTGAAAGGTTTTTACTGAGCATTAAAAACAAACAAAAACAGGCATCTCTCACCACGCGATATTCAAATTTCCCGGGCACCGAAATTGCCTGTGGCAATGACGTCCCAGTAACACAATGAAGGCTGACAACAATTGAGCACAATGACGTCATTGCCACAGGCAATTTTGGCGCTGGAATTTTGAATATCGTGTGTTGAGAGCCGGCTGTTTTTATTCGTTTTTATAGTCAATATGAGTTTGTTTTTTGTGATTAAATATGAGTTTGTTTTATGTGATTCGTACTTGATAATTGTTTTTCTAACATATAAGGCATAATGTTGTGATTGCCGGAATGTTCCTTTAAATTCAGACTTCTGCTCTCCCTTTTGCATTTTGAATTTGGTAAATAAACCATGCGAGTACTCTGTCCTTTGGAGGGGATGTAATGCCATCGGTGCCATGTACGGAAAGCGATAACTGCACATATCTTACAGTCAGTTTTTAAAAGAGTAGGGTGTTAACATAAATACAAATTTGATCATGATATTTTCAGTGGCGGCGCCACGGGGGGCATGGGGGAAAATCCCCCAGTCAGAAGTCTTGCCCTCCCCTGTTGCCCCCCCCCCAGAAAAAAACCCAATTTACAAAAATTCCACTTTTTATGCGGTAATTTTATGCATAAAATTTGTTGATTTTGCCCCCCAAAAAAAAAAAATTCTTGGTGCCGCCACTGGATATTTTTGCTAAGCGAATGAATCTGCAAGAAATTTTTTGCACACAAACTTTCTGGTAGTATAATGGAGAAAAGTGGGGGTTGAGGCTATGAATCATGAAATGCTCCTTTAAACAGCTTGTTTATCCTTGTATAAGCATTCAAGGTTGAAGCACATCAATAGAAAACATGCAAACAAAGGTTTAAAATCATCGAGCATCATTCACATTATACACATAAATTAGATGAAAATAGTAGATTGCATTAAATAATCACCTGGATCATTTTTCCCTGTAATGTAGGAGCCACACGCATAATCAGATGATACATACCAACATCACCTCCATGACAAGTATTTTGATACCAACTGATTGTGTTGCCACGGTGACGACATCTATTCCACACCAACAGTTCAGTCTTATTTACACGTTCCAACTCTTCAGGTTAAGATTCTGTTGAGGCGGTTGAGCTCTGCTCTCTAAGGATTTGTAAGTCAATCAAATTACATTGGGAGAGCCGATTCGGTTGCATCACACACATCGCTGTTTCTTCAAATCCTATTTGAGAAATTCAACACAGTCTCCGCATCTGGTGGATTTTCTAATATAAAATAATGCAAATAGTTACATTTTATATTATGATAACATTTAAAAATATCTTTGCCCTTTTCAAAAATGGTTAAAATGTCATAGTATTAATCACAATTAATCGTCATCATATAAATTATACGATATAGGATTTTGGAAATGTAATTGACATTTAAAAGCATATAAGCTTCTTGATTGCCATAATAGTTCAAAATAGAAAATTTGTCTTTTGAAAATTATCATGCCTATAGTAATTGAACAAAATCATTTAAAATTTATGTTCAAACCTACATGTGTGCAAATAATGGTAAAATATTAACAGTTTTGCACTTAAATAATCATGGTATTAACGGATGAAATGTACTAAAACCACTTGATCGTACCAAAATTAATGTGTTTGGGTCTTACAGCTAGGCAACCTTTGAATTCAATTTAGACTTAAATTGCTCTTTAAAATATTCAGCAGCAGACATGCTCCATAGACTGTATAAGACGATAATTTCACATAAAAATATTTGTGCAATTTGAAGCCACAGGAACATTAAGCAATTTGTTAATTTTTTATGTGCTGGCCACATAAGGAGTCCAAGTTTTGAGATATTTTCTCAAAATATCAAGAGATATCTCAAGAAACACTGAACCAATACTAGGCTTGTTTGTACTCATTTTAATGCATTTTTCATGCTGATTCCAAATATGGGCATGAAAATGTACAATTTTTGGATTTTTAAGAAAATTTGGAACTTGTTGTCTGCAGTCAACAGGACACCGGTGTGGGAGAGGGTTATTTTAATGGTAGCTCATTCATGCCACATATATGTGATGCAATCAAGCAAAATCAAGCAAAATCAGTCGGAACTCTGCAATAATAAATTGTCAGTTTCTTACAGGATAGTAAAAAGCATTTACAAAGCTAGATTTTGCAGAAAACCCATTGAAATTGAACAACCAGTTCCAAAGATATGAGCAATTATAGAGTTTCCAAAATAATAGGAAAAAAAAGAAAATATTTCCTTTGTTTGGTAAAATCAATATTTCCGAGTTTCGACTGATTTTGCTTGATCGCATCACATATGCATTATTGAATATTTTGTGTGTCTTAAATTTTGTGGTTATGACTGGATTTGTGAAAATAAAACCTGCTCGAAAATAACAACATAGGCAGTACCGGTATATAGCGACATACGATCTATTATAGACTATTATGAATAATTGAAGCAGAAGTAATGGTTGAATAGTAGATATATCAATAATGAAGTTTGCTTTATATTGACACAACATTTATGAGTGTTTTTATAATAATATGTGCTTTTGTGATATTAAGTGATTGCAGCCTTGTCTTTTTATAGTTTGTGTAATTTTTGAAACATCAATTTCTTTTAATATTTTATGTGGTTTTTTTAAAAATTTTATTTATGATCATAACAATGATGAAGATTATGATGATGACGATGACGATGATAACAATGATGCTGCTGCTGCTGCTGACGATGAATGATGATGATGATGATGATAACAATGATGTTGATGCTGCTGCTGCTGACGACGACGACGATGATGATGATGATATGATGATGATGATGATGATGATGATGATGATGATGATGATGATGAGTTTGACTCGGCAAACTCAAAACGTTTTCAACATTATCGCGAAAGGTTAGAAAAGGTTGCCAGAAAATGTTTTAAATGTCGGGTTAAATACAGGGTAACGGGTACACAACAATTTTTCATAATATTCAAAAACATTCGTTGAAAACTTACAGCAAATATTCTAACATAATGTTATTGAAGTATTCACAAAATATTTGGCCAACATTTTTGCAACAAAGATTTTACAATAACATTTTGATAATATTTTAAAAATGTTGTTGTAGTGCATTTTCATATAAAAGGTTTTTAAATGTTTTCATTACATTAATCGAACCCGACATTTATTGTTATTAAAATGTTTATAACAAAACCAAAAACCAAAATATAACATGTTTAAAATGTTTTCTGGGGATAATGACAATGATGATAATGATGACAATGATCAGTGATGATGAAATACTGTATGACCCTTTAACTCTCTTCACACAGGTGTCGACTGCAGACGACATGTTTCAAAATTTTTTTCAAAAATTCAAAAATTTCAGAAATATAAATTTTCATGACCATATTTGGAATCAGCATGAAAAATGCATTAAAATGAGTACAAACGAGCCTAGCATTGGTTCAGTAGTTGTTAAGATAGCTCTTGATATTTTGAGAAAATATTTCAAAACTTCAACTTTTTCCATTGAAGCGCATGGCTAGCATGCAGAGCATTAAGATGCCCTGTCTGTCTCTTCATCATTATCATCATGCTGTCTTCAGTAGAAAGCAAGTGCAAATGCAATAATAAATATTGATGAAATCATATGTGATACGATCAAGCAAAATCAGTCGGAACTCGGAAATATTACATTTTCAGTTCCCATTTGCAAAGCTGTAGTTTGCAGAAAATCCCATTGAAATTGAACAACCAGTTCCAAAGATATGAGCAATTAAAGAGTTTCCAAAACAAGAGGAAACAAAAGGAAATATTGCCTTTGTTCGGCTATATCCCAAAATCAATATTTCCGAGTTCTGACTGCTTTTGCTTGATCGCATCACGTATGTTTATTTGATTAAGTCTATTTCCTGAGGATATGTCTTCCATCATGCCATCTCCAAGTGTTACTGTATGCATTTTAATATCATTATCTAATCTTCATCATCATTAAATTCCTATGATCAAAATAAGGAACAGAAAAAAGAGAAGCAATTGTTTCCTATATTGATGACCTGACAGCCAAGTTCAAAATGCTTTTTTATTTGTTTTAGTTCAGGATTTATCTTAAAATATGCTTCAAATTGCATATGTGGTAATATTACATATTGATGGTCATAATTCATAAATAAAAATAGGCTTTTAAGGTTAGCAACTATTTTAAACTGTTGCAATTTGGTAGTTCACAGCATCTTGTGAATGGCAGTGAGCTTGGGCAAAAATTGCATTGACCATTTCATGGGGAGTGTGTAGAAGAATTCAAATATCACAGATATACTTTTGTGGGTCCTGTAGTTCTTGAGTTATGTTGTAAAGAGGGCTGAAACAAGTCAAACAACAACACTTTTGTAAAATGTACATAACTCATTAACAACAATAACTCAAGCAAGATTTCAATATATATGATTTGTAGAATGAACTTTAGCAAAACATCAAAGTGTTATTTTTCAATAATATATTGATTTAGATAATGAAAATCAATTTTGTGGCTGCTTCGACCAACAATACCTCATCTACCCTTAAATACAGCACTGAGGGTTATTTTTTATTGATTTTGTATGATTGTATATCAATTTTTGAGAAATGTTTTTTCACATATTCTTCTTTTTTCTTCTCTTCTAAAAGGAAAATTAATTTTTTTCCAATAAAAAGACCATTAGAATTGCTCCAAAATTTATATGGGAAACAATGTTTTTCCTAAGCAGAGAATCTTGAGGACAAGGCCAAAATTGCTTAATATCACATTATTTTTTCAAATAAAAAGACCATTAGAATTGGTCCAAAATCTATATGGGAAACAATGTTTTTCCTAAGCAGAGAATCTTGAAGGACAAGGCCACAATTGCTTAATATCGCATTTTTTATCAAATAAAAAGACCATTAGAATTGCTCCAAAAGCTATATGGGAAACAATGTTTTTTCCTAAGCAGAGAATGCTTTGTCATCTTGAGGACAAGGTCACAATCACGTAATATCACAAAAAGCACCAAATATTGCACAGGAGGATGTTATCATGCTTACATCATGAATGCTGTCTTCAGTAGATAGCAAGGGCAACAACGGCGTTTGCAGAATTAAATTAAATATAAGATGAATGCTGTCTTCAGTAGATAGCAAGTGCAACAACAGCATTTGCTAAATTAAAATATAAGATGAATGCTGTCTTCAGTAGATAGCAAGTGCAACAACAGCATTTGCTGAATTAAAATATAAGATGAATGCTGTCTTCAGTAGATAGCAGGTGCAACAACAGCATTTGCTGAATTTAAATATAAGATGAATGCTGTCTTCAGTAGATAGCATGTGCAACAATAGCATTTGCTGAATTAAAATATAAGATGAATTGTGTCTTCAGTAGATAGCAGGTGCAACAATAGCATTTGCTGAATTAAAATATAAGATGAATGCTGTCTTCAGTAGATAGCAAGTGCAACAATAGCATTTGCTGAATTAAAATATAAGATGAATGCTGTCTTCAGTAGATAGCAAGTGCAACAATAGCATTTGCTGAATTAAAATATAAGATGAATGCTGTCTTCAGTAGATAGCAAGTGCAACAATAGCATTTGCTGAATTAAAATATAAGATGAATGCTGTCTTCAGTAGATAGCAAGTGTAACAACAGCATTTGCTGAATTAAAATATAAGATGAATGCTGTCTTCAGTAGATAGCAAGTGCATCAACAGCGTTTGCAGAATTAAATTAAAATATAAGATAAAATGCTGTCTTCAGTAGATAGCAGGTGCAACAATAGCATTTATTGAATTGAAATATAAGATGAATGCTGTCTTCAGCAGATAGCAAGTGTAACAACAGCGTTTGCTAAATTCAAATATAAGATGAATGCTATCTTCAGTAGATAACAAGTGCATCAACAGCGTTTGCAGAATTAAATTAAAATATAAGATGAATGCTGTCTTCAGTAGATAGCAAGTTTAACAACAGCATTTGCTGAATTAAAATATAAGATGAATGCTGTCTTCAGTAGATAGCAAGTGCATCAACAGCGTTTGCAGAATTAAATTAAAATATAAGATAAAATGCTGTCTTCAGTAGATAGCAGGTGCAACAATAGCATTTATTGAATTGAAATATAAGATGAATGCTGTCTTCAGTAGATAGCAAGTGTAACAACAGCGTTTGCTAAATTCAAATATAAGATGAATGCTATCTTCAGTAGATAACAAGTGCATCAACAGCGTTTGCAGAATTAAATTAAAATATAAGATGAATGCTGTCTTCAGTAGATAGCAGGTGCAACAATAGCATTTGCTGAATTAAAATATAAGATGAATGCTGTCTTCAGTAGATAGCAAGTGCAACAATAGCATTTGCTGAATTAAAATATAAGATGAATGCTGTCTTCAGTAGATAGCAGGTGCAACAATAGCATATGCTGAATTAAAATATCAGATGAATGCTGTCTTCAGTAGATAGCAAGTGCAACAATAGCATTTGCTGAATTAAAATATAAGATGAATGCTGTCTTCAGTAGATAGCAAGTGCAACAACAGCGTTAGCTGAATTAAAATATAAGATGAATGCTGTCTTCAGTAGATAGCAAGTGCATCAACAGCGTTTGCAGAATTAAATTAAAATATAAGATGAATGCTGTCTTCAGTAGATAGCAGGTGCAACAATAGCATTTATTGAATTAAAATATAAGATGAATGCTGTCTTCAGTAGATAGCAAGTGCAACAACAGCGTTTGCTAAATTTAAATATAAGATGAATGCTATCTTCATAGCAAGTGCATCAACAAATCTGCAAAATATAAGATGAATGCTGTCTTCAGTAGATAGCAAGTGCAACAACAGCGTTTGCTGAATTAACATATAAAATGAATGCAATCTTCAGTAGATAGCAAGTGCATCAACACCATTTGCTGAATTAAAATATAAGATGAATGCTGTCTTCAGTAGATAGCAAGTGCAAAAATAGTGTTTGCTGAATTAAATATAAGATCACTTTTTCCTTGTTTCTCAGTCTTCTCTCTCACACCTGTTATCTGAATAAAGGAAGGAGGGAAGGATCGAGAGCGTGAGTTTACTAAAGACACATTCATGATGATGATGATCTTTACCATTATTATGTAAGCCTTTGGCAACAATGAAATGGAAATGACATGCCTGAAATATAGAGAAGAGAGAGGGAAAGGGAGGGGGAGGGGAGAGAGAAAGAACAGGTTGTTTTGTAGCTTTTTTTCAGCATGGGAAACTTTAACCCTAACCTGTATTTTATCAGCATGGGAAACTTTAACCCTAACCTGTATGGCAACTAACAGTGGCGCGGCATAGCCAGGATTTTGGAACCGAGGGGGCACAACTTGTAAATGTACCGACGGAAATATTTTTTGCCGATGGAAGTTGTGATTTGTTGACCCAATTTTTTTTTTTTTGGTTTGAAAAAGTGAAGAGCAAAAAAAAGAGAAAAAAAAGGATATTAGGCGGTACCAACATAAACACACACAATTTTTATATAAAATTCAATTTCATTTACAATTTTTCATCATTTTTTATATTTTTTATATAATTCTCCCCTTTTTTCTGTCACCCTGGGTATAAAATAGTCAATTGTTAACCCAATTTTGTTTTCACCAACGCCTTCAGTCTACCGATGGCCTTACATAAACCGTAAACTCGTCTGTTCCATGACGAGCGGGGCACCCCCATTGGCTATGCCACTGGCAACTAACATATTCTAGCGACAGCGGAATAAATGTAATGTGCTAATTCCACCGATTACAAGGCAGAGCCCATACCGCTGCGCCAACGTACCCCTAAATCTCAACGTGTTGCATTTGGAAGTAAAGTGCTCCTCAAGATATATTCCCTGGAGGTCCAAAGCAAAATGTTTACATATTTCACAACATGCAACATATAAATTGATATGACTGATGCCAAGTTAGTAACCTATAATTCATTTAATTCTCATAACTTGTAAAAGCAAACATTTTTTTAAACCAGAACAATCATTTGCCCCTTAAAGGAGTATTTCGTGATCCTAGCATCCTCTTTTTATGACATTTTTCAATACATATCCACGAAAAAAGCATATTCCCAAAATTTCAGTTAATTCCGATATTGCGTTTGCGAGTTATGCATGATTATGTGTATTACACTGCTCCATAGACAATACGTTGTAATTTTGTTCTGGTGCACCAGAACGAAATTCAAATTTCACGATATCTTTGCTAAACAAATTAATCTGCAAGAAATATTTTGTACATAAACATTATGTAGCCAGAGGTTTCCAGTGATATAAAAATCTCAACTTTTTGGAGAAAAGTGGGGGATGAGGCTGTGGATCACGAAATGCCCCTTTAAGAAAATCAGTTTGTAAAAACAAACTTACCACAAGCAACCAATTCGGCCTACATACAGCAGCGTAAAAATCATGCTATGGGCAAGTATGGTACAGGTATAGTTGCGTGTATGTGAACTACCAGTCATGTCGGAATTATTGTGTCACATAACCCCTCACTACGTCACACACAAGGGTCATTGTTAGCTATCAATAAGCGGCACGTATCATCTGACAAACAATTTGATTGGGACGCACATAATATAAAGTCACACTGCACTTTGAGGTTTTTTTAACTCCATGAGAACTACCTGCCCATTGGCCAAAATGAATATTGTGTCCAATTTTGAACCAATCAAGGAGGGTATTGATAGGATCATTTGCAAATGCAAGTTTGGCCATAAATAGTTTAAAGCCTACTCATAATTGGCAATTGAAATGAGCATTTCAAGGTATCAAACAATCAGAAATGCTGTTAGATGACCAGTAGTGTCCAGAGAGTTAATACATGTCAAAACGGTTCATTTCTTTGTGACAGTTTGATGGAACGATCAATGTGATTATTCATAAAACATAGCACTCATCTCAATAAAAAACCTCACAAAAAGAAAGTCCCCTCTTGTTGTAGTGTATTCCCACCATTTTCCAATACCTTATCATATTCAATATGGGAGACAACACAGGGAACAAAAGTTACAAAACCCAGTTTAAGATACCGGTGGAAACTGGAGAACCAGGATGCTAGGAGAAAACCTGCAAGAGCGAATATGGACTAGAAGCCAAATGCTTGTAAAGCCATCTGAGAATGGTCAGGGCTCATACCTGGGACCTCAGTGGTGCAAAGCGAAGAGAACCACTGCAGTAACCCATTCGTCCCTGGACCCATTCAGAAAAAGTATAGTTTGACCTACCTGTGACATACCATTCTTTGTGTTAAAAAAAAGTCAAAGGTAAGTTTTTGGCCGTACAAGGGACAAAAATTCAAATCGCTCTGATTTCAACTCAAATGGTCGCATTGTGCTCCTCATGTAAAAAAAAGCAAATAAGGAATAGTTATCACCATCTATGATGTAATGATGCACAGTGGCGTAACTACGGGAGGGGGCAGGCCCGTACGCAGGGAGGGGGTACCGGGTGTGACCGCACCTCCCTAAATTTGCAAAAGTATACAAAAAGTCCCAAAATTTCAGAATTTGCGAGCGTAGCGAGCCAAAAAATCAGGTTTTTTACACCTTTTTGGTCAAAAAAGGTCCAAATTTGGAGAAGAAAGTCCACTTTTCACAAAATCGCCCCCCCCCTTGTAAAAAAGTCCACTTTTTCAAAATCAGCACCCCCCTAAAAAAATCCTGCGTACGGGCCTGGGCAGGGGGGGGGGGCAATGTGCCCCAGGTGCCACCCTTAGGGGGGCGTCAAATTGACCAATTCAGCAGCAATTATGCGCCCCTCCAAGCAATGAAAGTCAAAATTTTGTCAATTGACAGAACATTTTAAGAGCGATATTCAACTTCTTATTTAATTAGTGGTAGGCCTTATTTGTCCAAAATTGTGCGCGTTCTGCGCGCAATTGTTTCAAAAATTGCTCATGTCTAAGATATTCTCGGGGTGGGGGTGGGGAGGTAGGGGTGCCAATTTTGTTTATTGCCTATAGGGCGCTACTAACCCTAGTTACGCCACTGATTATGTATTGTTACTTAGGAAACATCACAAAATAGGTTGTGGTGAATAGGCTGCAATGGGGGTTTGAACTTCATTACCTGATTTTCAAACACTGTATTCATCAGAATCTGAACTCTTCATTTGAAGAGTCAAATTCAGATGTAAAAGGCGATATAGGCCAATTTTTAAACTTCTTACGTTAAGGCTACCAACATCTGCCCTATATAATAATACTAGCTTTTAATAGATACCCTATGATTAAAATCAGCACTTTTTTATTTTTGATGCGTTATATTTATATCCCAAATTGTGAAAAATGGATATATATTGCTTTTTGCATTGGAACTCTTCATTTGCAGGTGATTATTTACCAAAATTAGATTCTTCCCCTACTGCTCTCCTTAAAAGCTCCAGGAGAGCTCTTTACTGCTCCCTTGCTCATTTTAAAATTCAGTCCGTTACATGTACTTTCAACTCGTACATTGACTTTTAAAGTTTACGAAAATAAATCATCTGTAAAATAAAAGCTAATAAAAATAACACTGTTGGTAGTATAACCGAAACACGTAGCCCCTATCAGATCACATTTGATCCGCTGGTTGCTAGGCAATGGCTACTAATAAAAGATTTGGCTGAAAACCTTGCAGCTCATTCTCCGCAACAGGGCATACATGTATACACTGATATTGAAGGGTTTCTAGGCACACTGTAAAAGTGGTTATTTTTGTGTGTGTAAATTTTTGCGCTTTGCGGATTTTTAATTTTCACTTGTTTTAAAATTTGTGAATTTGAATTTTCTTACATAGACCTATACATAAAAGAACATATTAATTTTGTGTGTGCTTTTATTTTCGCGGTAGTTGCATTGATCGCAAAAAGCGAAAATTAATGTACCACAAAAATTTCCACTTTTACAGTATGTGTGCTATATAGGCTGCAATAATGCAATGTCATTTTTATTTAATTAAGCGCTGTACTGTATTATATACTATTCCAAAGGTGATGGAATTGAAAAATTGAAATAAAAATTTAAATGTCACTCAGTTCCACTAATACAGGGTCTGCACTAGTCTACTATAAATAGAGATATAGCCCCTCTTGGCATTCTATGTACCTCTAGCGCTGAAGTTATGAAATTAATTTCTTCATGCAGCTCAAGTTATTACAGCAGGGCGTTTCATAATTCCTGCATGTCATCTTTAATTAAAGAGACAATCTCAATTATTAAAGGTTGAACAAAACGAGGCAAGGTGACTTCAAAAGGCCTAAAAATGTAAAATATTATGTGGTCAGCATCCCACAGGGAGAGAAGGGGTGCCCCACGTACACGATTGAAAAACAATGAAAATCAATCAATCCTTTCTTCTGAAGATTCAATTGAAAAAGATTTGCTCCTAACTTCAATTGCTAAATGATTGAGAATCATTTCTTTTGATTGAAAAAAAGTTTGAAAATTCAAATCACCCGAAAACGATTTGGCCCCATAGGCCAGGGACATAAGGGAGGGGGCATAACAGAAGAAAAAAATCACACTCCAAACAATGAGAAAAGTGAAATTACTCCTAAAGAGTGAAAATCACTCCTAAAAAAGTGCAAACCACTCTTAAAAGAGTGGAAACCATTATTTTATGATATTTAAGGGACATTACTTGAAAAAGAATAATGTCCCTTATATCATACCTTCATTGAGTGGTTTTCACTCTATTAGGAGTGATTTTCACTCTTTTAGGAGTGATTTTCACTCTTTTGGAGAGTGAGTTTTTCCTCTTCTAACTTTGCCTATGGTGTTGACAATAGGGCTGGATTAGATAAGAGTGATTATTCAATAGGAAGTTTGTACTGCCTTACAACATCTCTGCAGTGTTACGCATGAAGCTTGATGTTACTATCTTCAGTAGATAGCATGTGGTTATTAATGCAAAACTCTATTGATTTTAGTCAGCATTGTTATCTTTTAATGGTCAAGATATGTTGAGAAAGTCTGCAAAATAATAAGAAAAAAGTCTAGGGTCGGGTTTATTTTTAGGGTTGGTTGGGTTACACCAATCAAACAATTTTTTAGACCCTATAGAGGTGCTGCGATGTAAAATTAGCCAGCTTTATAGTTTTTGATGCACGTTGCAAAAAATCAATCAGCGTAACTACCCAAAAATTGCTGCTCTTTCTGATTATTGCGTAAAAAATAAACTAGGTCACACAGCTTCAGTGGCATAGCTAGGGGTTGTGGTGCCCGGGGCAAAGTATACATAATACCCCTTATTGAAACAATTACGCGTGGAGCGCACAAAAATTTGCATAAATGCCACTAAGTAATTTTGGTTATAATGAAGTTCAGTGAATTTCGGTCTTAAATTGATCTTTCAAGATGGTGCCCAGCAGGCATCAACATTTTCTTAAGAGCTATCTCATTAAGTACCACTGAACCAATACTGGGCTTGTTTGTACTCATTTAATGCATTTTCCATGCTGATTCCAAATATGGTCATGAAAAGGTACAGTTCTGAAATTTTTGAATATTTAATGAAAAATTTTGAACCTATCTTCTGCAGTCTGTCTACCCATGTGGAGAGTATGAAGATATTATCATCAATGTATTGCCTGATTGGCTACTATTGATTAGAACATTATTGATTGATTTAATTGCGTCTTTCAAGCTCAGCTGAAAGTAGGTTACACGCCCAGAATGGGTCAACCAGAGTAGTCGATCAATAGACTTATTAACTCAAGCAAAATAGAATGCCTTAATCATGAATGTTAATCGTTAGGCCAAGTACAATAAATAACATGTTTATCGTCCCTGCCCCCTCACCGATTTTTGGCGATTTTCAAATATTTTTGTTATTTTCTTCTTTACTCCATTACTTTGTTTCTAAAATTTTTGTAATGAAAAGACATGTGAGGAAGTTCTTGGTTATCAGTTTAATAAACACATTGCAAACACTCCCTTCAAGCTAGGGGTATGGGTTTGGGGGAAATTAGGAATATTAGGGGCCTCCCCATTTTTATGATGTGTTAACAAAGACTTCAAATGCAAATGCTATTTTACAAAGAAGTGAATGGTAAAAAAATAACATAGTAACAAATTATAAGGGTCTCCCGATTTTTGAAAAAATCAGGACGATGTTTTTTTTTTTACTTGGCCTAATAATATTAGTACTAGGCCCTATATCACTATGCCATGCATGGCTTTAAATGAAACTCAGGGATGACATTTAAAAAAAAGTGAAAAATATTGTCAATCAGGATAGAAAATGTTTATTTTCAATTTTACATCCTTTTCAACCCAGGAACGGAGAGGCTGGTAAAAATTCACTTAGGGGGCTGGCATTTTCTTCAGAAGGGGGTCCCAAATTTACAAAAAGTCAGTGTCAATAAAATTGTGACACCCCCTATTTCGGCAACCAAAATTTTGTGACCCCACATCACCACTGATAGGCCTACACCTTACCCCTTATACAGGCTAAAATTGTATTGAAATCAGTCTATTTGAATTAGTGGCATAACTAAGGGTTGGTAGCACCCGGGGCAAGAAACAAAATATCTTAGACGCAGGCAGTGGCGTAGCTATAGAGTTGTGGTGCCCAGGGCCAAGGATACATATAAATGCCCCCCCCCCACATTCTTGAAACAATTGCGCGCAAAATTTTGGACAAATAAGGCCTATCACTAATTAATTTTGGTTACTAGAAGTTGACTATGGGTCTTAAAATGTTCTTTCAATTGATTTTGTGCTAACATTTTAACTTTCATCGAATTGGTCAATTTGGCACCCCCCTAAGGGTGGTGCCCGGGGCATGTTGACCCCGATGTTGACCCCCTTGTCCCTCTCTAGTTACGCCACTGATTTGAAATAAACACACTATCTGTGGTCATGATCTTATGACTCCCTACATTTTGGTCTTCAACAATTTTATTTTCTTTCTAAAAATTTGTGACCCCAGTATATTTGGGACCCACCCCCTTCCGAAGAAAATGCCAGCCCCCTTATACGATATGGCGCTTTCCCATAGCATGATAGGCGCTTTCATGCTTTTGGCCCGTCATTTTGTAAGCTTAAATAGTTTGGGAAAGAACATCAAGTCATATAATTTCACATTACCTGCTGTCTCAGGCCGGTGCAATAAGAAACAACGTCATATATTTCTCTATAATCTCCTCAGTGTGTATATCAGTCCCGATGATGCAAAATTCATGAAATCCACATCGAGTCCTCTACTGACCACAGCGCACTGACCTGCATCCATTGCCGGGATCCATTGACACCCATCTGCAGAGCTAGAAAATGCACTATCATTCAATCATACGCATGGTGCAATTTCCCTATATAATTTTGCATTTTTTAATTTTCCATTGAAAATAATTAAGCAAATATTTGCTGATTGAAGTATAACGTGTAATACCTAAATATTAGGATAAAATTTGAAAGAATGTAAGGAAATGCATAGAAATTTATATAAAATAAAAATATTAATGCAAACATTTTCATTTAAAAAACGCCGTTTTTTGATGTATGGTGGCGCGCGACATAATGAACTGATAAGACCAGGTAGGGAATTTCCCAAAACTGCATCCGTGGTCGACATCGCGGCGGCCGCGGCAGAAGTCAGCAAGTTTAGTCCTGGCCTTGGGCCTACACCATAAAAATAAAATCAGAGGATGAAATTTATAATATGAATTAAGGACTTCCCATCATGCACTATAACACTGTTATAACCAGAGTTCCAACTGCCACTTTACTTTTCAAATCCCATTGAACTCTGTGCAAAAGATGCTGTTGTAAAATTGTTTGTGTGTCATTATTACTTGCTCGATTTCAGATTAAAAGTGATGTGTGTAGAAAGGATAATTCACACCTTAGATAACATAAAATGTGAAATCGACTGGCATAAAACTGGTGTTTTTATATTGTTGACATAACTGTCCAAATTCAAATTTAACCATGCACTTCTATGCAGTAGCAGTGGTTGGCGGTGTCGTGTTTCCTCACACTGCTATAACCCAGTGGGGTGTTGGGTAGTACTTAAATCATCCTCTGCCATAAAATGTTACAACATGAGCTAACATGGATTTAACTCATAGAGCTATTTACCGCATGATAGTTGATCCAATGGGTCTTTGGCAGTATATTGTGTGTGGCATATTACTGTCTTGGGATTTCGATTTGCGAGTAGGCCTATAGGTCATATAGGCCTACCCAAAATAGGAATATTGACCCGAATCATGAGGAATAGGCCTATGTGTGACCTCGGTGGGGAAATTATTTGAAATATTTGTAGGCCTAGGCCTATTATTACTTTTTGTTCTTTCAGCCGATCCTCAGGGTCATACCTTCTTGGCATTTCAAGATAGGAAACGGACCCACAATATAATACGAATCATTGTTGACCCATCATCACCCATGTGTTTATATGAGCCTCGCCGGTGGAGAAATAATAGCTATACGGTTTTTACTTTTTCTCTTTCATTTGACACCACTCGGGGGTGATAGGCCTACCCAAGTTAAGTTGAGATAAGAAGCAGCATAATATAGCTTTAACTAGAGGTTTAATACCAAATCATAAACTGAACCATGGGTTTTTGGCAGTATACAAATGGTATGGGCCTACCACTGTCACCTAGACTGGATCCTTCAGTCTTTCAACAACTACGCACGGTCATCGGGTTGTAGACTGCTGCCCTCAGTCGTCAACCGTTTGGATTGACGACTGAGAAAACTACGTGGAACAAGAAATGTCTTTAAAAAAGACAATGCCTCCAAGATACAAATGGGCAACTTTTGTTATTAGTTAAGGAGACACTTATAATGCTAGCTTTAAGGTAACGCTACTGGATATAGATTTTTGTCTGATTGAAATATGTGAGCCCATTCTCTCCTGATTACAAGACTGAAAATTTTATTTTAATCGGATATTCGGTTACCAAAATATGGCCTGTCAAAATGGCTTTCTTTTATTTTTGTTATGCAATGTTGTCAGGTAGGCCTTATTTTCTAATTATATATGCAAGAGTTATACAAAGTAAAATGTTCAGATCGGCTACAAAATAAGATATAAAAACCCATGGATGCCTTTTGGCAAATTTCCATTTGCATAATTAATTTGGGCCCTAATCAACTTTTCTAATAAGTGGCCCTGATTAATTATGCAAATTGAAATTTGCCAAAACGCAACCTGTAATTTTGTAGTATAGTGTGTGTTCTACCCATGTAGGCCTACCATGCCTCAGTGCCATAGCTCTTTTAATTGTATCTGATTATCTGAAATCTTTACTTTGCATAATTCATGCATGTAATTAGAAAATCATCTGGCAACTGGAAACTGCAAAAATATAGAAAATAAAAAGAAAGTTGTTGCCAATTTTTTGTTTTGGTTTCACGCGCCATTTTGACAGGCCATATCTCAAGAACCGAATGTAATCTACAGGGCATAAGCTTTAACATACTATAGTATTATTTAAATAGAAAGAAAATCTAAATTTGTGCATTAGCCAATAGGGCCACGGTCACCTAAAGCCATCTTGCAGATAATTCTGATGTATGAAATAAGACCTTCAAACTTTCAGATATGAAGAGTTCCAGATGCAGGCAGCCGTTTCTGTTTTTTAAAATATAGGCCTAAGTTGTATCAAGAGTCATTTCTTGTGGATTTTTTGACTGAAAATTACAATTGTAACGTTTCAGAGAAACAGATTTTCGTATCAGATTCTTTTATGCTTGTTTATTACATTTTGTATTCAGGACTAAAATAATATTAATTATATTTAGGGGGGTCTTTTCATAGGCCATTACTTTTTTGTATGTGTAATTGAATAAAAATCAAAAACATTATTGTTTTGTTTTCTTTCCTTCATTTGTGCTTTGTTTTGCATCGAAAGGGCCAATATCAACACCTTGTTTGTAAGAAGTATTGTGTGGGGAAAGATGATTCTTGCATTTTATTTTTATTTTTATCTTAACAAACAAAAAGCAAATTTCTCAGTCATAGTCTTGAAACGGTCATGGGTATGCATACAAAAATATTGCAACAGTACTCAGTAGAATGTAAAAACTGACATACATACCACCAACATGACCAACCACGCATGGGAAGCAAATACTTTAAAACGAATTATTCCGAATTATATCAACGCAATAAAATTGCAATACTTTAGTACATGATTTGAACAGCAATGAAGCCGGCCATAGGCGCGGCTAGGCGCATCATAGTTGAACACGGCACAGCACATACATCTCGTATGCAGAGAAATCAAATAGCTAGCCGGTCTTTTCAATCCCATCATTTCAACCTATTATTATGATGTAGACACGCATGCACGATGATTGCGGCCTAGTCGAGCCTAGCATGCATGCCAGTCGGCCTGCTGACTCACCGCGTATTAAATGACACAAAAATACCTCAAATTTTGCACAAAACAATCCATGATGTCAAATTATCACATCCAAAGTGTCGCCATGAACGTCAGCTTCAACTTCTCCAGCCAAAGTTTTGCATTGATAATCAGGTTTCATGTAATCATGAAATTAAACCTTGTTTAATGTGTTTTCCCATTGCCACACACAGCATAACGGTTGTCCGACTTTATTTCTACGATATTGCTGATGTGCTCTATCTTTATTCCATGATGAGGCTACAACCCATAATTAAATACCGAATTAAAAATACTAGTTTGCATCTGACGTCATGACAAAGGCACGCCGTGATTGGTTGCTGACCTGCGCAGTATGGCATTTTTGGTCTGGTTGACAGGACGGCATACGCAAGCTAGTCTTTTTAATTCGGTCTTCAATTATACAACATATGAGTTTGAAAAAATTCTAATGCATAATTCATGAGCTTGATAGACTCGCACCATTGGCGCCACGTGCTAGGTGTTTCTAGAATCCCTATAGAATAAGATTAATTTTAATGCTAATTTATTGCACATGCTGAGGAAGCGTGATTACCTTTTTGAACATTCGGAAATGGCGATAGGCGAATTTATGTATGGCGCAAAGTGGTGGAGGATCTATATTGGGCTTTCGATATTGGGCGGAAATTAGAGTACTTGTCAGAATATAAATTTGTACAATCGGCCTATATGCCGCGCAATGTGCGGCATTTTAGGTGTAAATTTCAAATCATACTACCTCCTGGCGGAGGCAGAAAAAAAGTGACGGATTTTGCAACAGGATTCCTGTGGCATAGAGCATGCGCAGTTGTGTCCAAATTGACCTTTTGACCGAGTTTGTTGTTTTTAGAAGTTCAGAGCGCGATCTTGTCACAGCGGTGCGGTACAGCGTCGCGGTACGCGGGCGCCGC
Source organism: Amphiura filiformis (assembly GCF_039555335.1). Lineage (NCBI taxonomy): Eukaryota > Metazoa > Echinodermata > Ophiuroidea > Amphilepidida > Amphiuridae > Amphiura > Amphiura filiformis. The sequence goes on along the minus strand of NC_092646.1, from coordinate 35,676,464 downwards.
TAGTCAGTCGCGCTACGGCGCACAACTGAAGTCGCATTGAATAGTTTTCAGAAGTCCGTCATGATCCCAGACAAACGAGAACCTAGACCAATGACTTTGACATGCGTAGTGAAGCCGACACTGCTTAGCAACGAATTTGACAAGGACGCATACCCGGACGCAAACAAGCAGACATATGGAACATGTTGCATTTGACGCGACGATAACGGCGCAGTAATCACGCAAACGAGCGCGTCAAACATTTATGCGATATTTCTCCGCGCCTAGTAACCCCGTCAATCCGTCAATATCACCTTGGATACGGGGCTTCACCTCCCGCTGTGGTAAAGGATGGGCAGTAATAGGTCTAGGTGGTATGTCTATGGTCATGATATTGGCTGTAAGATAATCAGTCGTCACTACGAAGCATACACAGGATGCGAAGTGTAGACGGCTGATTGGAATTAGTCTAATCGGGTTGTGCTGTTATAGGCAACGTGAAGGATTGTGGGTAAATAAAAGGCGCCGCCATTAGAGGCCAGATGGATTCAGGCTAACTGTCACCTGGGGTGACAATTTTTATAATTTCATTTTTAAATGCGCGCGAAGCCCGTAACAATTTTCAATTTGAATTAATTTTCGGTCATGCAAATTAATTAGAAATTTGCCTTATTCGGGCTACTAAAATCATCATTCATGGTGAATGCGAACATCATTTAAGGCCAAGTAAAATAAAAAACATGTTTCACGTCCAGGTTTTCGAAATAAAGGAGGAAGAGGGGGCTTATTTTTTTAAATCACAAAATCGGTGTAAATAGGGGAAGGTGGGGCATAACGGAACACTTAACTTTGAGGATGCTCTGTGACGTCACCATAAGTAATATGACTGTAAAAAGTATATGTTCAGTTGAAGTTTGTATTTACCTTTAATATACCAGTAACCAATATAACTTGAATCTTACAATTTTTTATAAAAATGAAGAAATATTTTCAAAAAAAAAAAAATCCGTTTTGCCCCACTATCGGGGCAAAACGGAACCCCCCCATGGGGCAAAACGGCACCCTGGGTGCAAACTTATATCAGTTGTTCCATCGGTAGGCCCTAGGCCTAGTTATATGTAGGCCTATCATGATTCAGTTACAATATTAAGTGGGCCTACCATCTCTGTGGAGTGAGTGGTTAACTTCTTATAGGCCTAGTAGGCCTATAATATGTATGACCAATATTTGATTAGAAAGAAATATTCAGTAGGCCTACCATCTCTGTGGAGTAAGTGGTTAACTTTTAATCATTAATTCTATCTGTAGGTCTAGTTATATGTCTATGTTTCAGCGAAGTGTTTACCATGTTCGAGTAGGCCCCTAGATAACGCCTACATTTCCTTGAGTGAAGACAACTTATGTCCAATTGGGGCAAAACGGAACCCATCTGTGGGACAAAACGCCCGGGGCAAAACGGAACCCTGTTCAGTTATGCCCCACACCTAGGGTTCCGTTTTGCCCCATACCCGATTTTTTAGAAATAGGTTGCATGCATAATACATCGTAGCATATAGGCAGTGCACTTAATACAGCTCATGGCTAATACCTTCGTGTTTACAATATACACAATTATTTGGGAATCTGATATTAATGAAGTAAAATTTCAGCGCATTAAACATCTACATATCTTACACCAGACGGGTAGTAATTTTTTGACTCGATCTTGCTCGAATGTCAGTGGATTGTTTCAGATAAAATTTTTGTTGTAAATCCTCGTAGCCATACTTGTGTTCCTCAATATAATTTGCATAGGCGGCAGTATTGGCCTATTTTTCCAGGTGGTTCCGTTTTGCCCCGGGGGTCCGTTATGCCCCACCTTCCCCTACCCATATTTAATTAGAGCTGTTTTAGCATGATACAATATGAAGAAGGGGGCCTTTTTTATTTTGTTGTTCTGAGAGATTTACCCCCTCTATGAATGATCACAAAATCTATACCAAAAGTGTTTCTTGTATACTGCTCCAAAAATACTGGAAAAATAATCACAAATTCAAAACTGAACCACATTGGGGTAAAGTTACAAGCATTTGATCAGACGAATGGAAGGTCCAGTTTTAAAAGCTTTTAAAAGTGACAAACTGGCCTATTCCAAACTCCACATCTGGTTTGAGAGTGTGGTATGCGTGCCTCTAAAAAGCTAATAAAACAAAAGGAACAAAAGAACTTATAGAACGATTAGATAGTGCATCTATTACAAAAACAAATTTACCCCAATATGGTTCAGTTTTGAAATTGTGATTATTGTTCCAAGTGTAAGGATTATAGGCCTATTAGCATCTCAACTTACTACACCGTCCCGATGATTTGCATAATTTGCATGGAGTGATTTAAAAATTAATCACCAATTATGCACATGATGCACCCAGCACGTAGAAACACGGACAGCTACAACATCCGCGTTCCAAAGATTGATTACATTCTAGAAACACCACTTATCCGGAAAAGTTCATTTACAAAATGGAAGGCGGATGAGATGTGTCATCGCAAGTTTTGCAATTGCATTGGTCTACGGACGAAGAAATACTCATTATTAAACGATAAACTATGTACAAGAGCAGCAAAAAGAGGAATAAGGGATTACTGTGATAACCATGGATTTCACACTAAGTGTAGGCCAGTGTCGGTTGGTGGAACAGCACCGACGGAAAATAGTGAATTTATTCGGTGTTGATGTGAAACTCCCGAATTGAATCAACACAGTGCAGCTGGAATAGGAGGTTCGAATTCTGCACCAGTTTGGGTTGAAATTATTGGCGAGAAGGAAAGTGCAATAAAAGCAAAAGTAAGTGTTAACATCAGTCTAGTTTTTGATGAAGAAATAATATGAATTTATATTTTTGGTATCTAGTTTATGAAAATTGAAATCAATAATAGAGTCAAATAAATAAAATTGAAGCAATTCAAAATCGTGCAGCACGATTCGTCACAGGTAACTACAAGAGGAGGTCAAGCGTTACAGCAATGAATTCACCTGTATTCAGTGTTCGAAATAGGGAAAATATGGAGGTTGTCCCGAGGACAACTAAAGCATAAATTCTGCTTGTCCTCAAAACAATTTGGTTGTCCCCAAAATGTGTCATATATTTGGAGGTAAAATATAATGGTTGTCCAGGGGATAAGTACATAGCTCAATTTGGTTGTCCCCAGTGATTTTTGGACAAGAGGACAAGAGGATAAGTGCTTATTTCGAACACTGCCTGTATTCACCTGTTCTTCGGGCTCTGGAAATAGGGTTGTTGCCCTGTGATGCCCACCCAATTTCATCCTATTATTCACTGCATGAAAACTTAGGTATATGCCATGGAAAATACTTTAATTGGAAACTTGTTGCCAGAGACATCCAACTCCAAATGTAAATTTGTTGAACTTCTTCGCTAGGGCTTTATCCACTGCTGTCTTGAAGCAATTCATTGTTGGAGAAAGAACTAGAGTGGGAGAACCTCAACGACAGAAGGAAAGCCACAAGATTGACAATTTTCCACCAGGCAATCGCGGGTCACCTCGCAATTCCAGTGCAAAAGGCCCTGCGTCCGGTCAACCGGAATCTAAGGCATACATCAACTACAGCAAACAATTTTAAACCTATCGCCACCAATAAAGACTGTTTTAAGTACAGTTTTACTCCCAGAACTTTGGTTGACTGGAACTCTTTATACCCAGCAACTTAACTACAATCCCGGACAAGGAAAACTTCTCAGAAGCGGTGAAAGAATACTACAAATCAACAACAGCAAAAAAGTAACAAGTAAACCACATGCGCACAGTCCTGTCCGGTTGACTCTTTTGAAATAAAAAGGGTGTTGGACAGTATCAACAAAGAAGAAAAAGAGTCATGCATGGTAGTTCATGGTCATGATTAGTTCGCAACACAAACTTAAATAACGGGCAAAACAGACACCTCATTTATCGGTATGACATTTTCGTATTGGTGCTGCCCTATCTAAGTTTGCCACGCACTGAAGTGCCATCTCAGTTTTGGTGCGCCGATGTGGATCATGTGTGAAATGAATTTTTATTTATTCTGGATAAATAATTGGGTATTAATTACAATTACAAGCATAAGAGTTTAGACAAGAAGTACAAGAAGCTGTGTAATTAATATTATGACAAACATGCAACTATTTTTAAAGCTACAGGAGCCTTGTATTTTTTAGTGCAACGTTGCACTAGCTTTTTGTATACACTTCATCCCATACCGTTGTGCAGAGCTACTACGGTATGGGTTCCTCGCACTACAGTACTAGGCAGGCTTCCCGTTAGTGTGCGTCATTGCGTCCAGACGCGTATTTTACAAATTTGGACGCAAGTTCACATGGCTAATCAAGTATTTTGCGTCCATGTAACATACATGTGGACGCAGACAAAACTTCGAAATTTTATCATTAATTGATGATAAAGATAAGAAATTTTATTCTTTTATATTTTTAAGATAATAAAAGCCCCAAAATTTTGACCCACCTGCTGAGAATTGAAGTAAATTCTGCAATATTTGTAAATGCAACGTCAGGAAATCGTGCACTTTTTTTTGCTTTCCGAACGATCGCTATGGCCTGGGGAATACCCGATTGATTTGTTTACATGCAAGCACGTGCAGTTAATGTTTATTTATTTATTATCACAACCTGACAATATTCAATTTTTAATATTTTAAATTTATTTTCTCATAAATAATCTAGGTTTCCTTTATTAGTATTATTGTTACGATGAATAAAAGCAATTTTAAAAACAAAATCCAAATGATAACCCTTTTTCGTATTATTTGTGGCAGCGCGTGTTTTAGTTTTTGTAGCATCAACAGCACGTTAATTTAAAAACAGAAATGCGGAAGTGAAAGTACGAACGAAAATTGCTCAAGATTGACTGACTTTGCTCATGTTTTTGCACCTGTTTTTGACCACGTTTCGGACCAAAACTGACACAGAAATGAGAAAAATTATCATAGCGAATGGAGATGGAATATCACGGCGAAAATGCACTTTTATTTTTTTTTAACAATCGACATTTGATGAGGTGTAGACCCGGGGTACGTGTGTATCGTCATAATTGAGAATTTCAGATGGACGCACAAAAATCTGTCTGGACGCAAGTTTTGCAACCTCGCCAGCAAACTTGCGTCATTACGGACGCACATTTTTAAAACCTTAACGGGAACCCTGGTACTAGGTCATGATAGACTTCACTTCATTCAGTCATGTCAGTCTATCTACTCTATACTATAGAAAAATTATTTAATTTGTGTACATCGTGGAACATTCAACTACACTTGTTACTCCGCGACTAATCATGCTAATACACGAGCATACAAGTTATACAACGCTATGAATACTGAGTTTACAGTTACTGGATTGAACTAATTTAAAATGATAGTATACACTATGTACATGTACATTGTAGGACAGTCATTGATTGAGAAATAATATTTTGCAGTAAACATTTGACGGGCGTATTGTACCGTGATGTTGCAAAGTAGGAGCTAACAACGCGTAAATACTGTGCAAAGCTCATTCATAAATTTCCACTTGGCAACAGCAGATCGCCTCAGCTAGGCATGATCACAACATTTTCAAGTAGGATATTTCTCATGGAAATTATTTTGTTTAAAAAGGTGATTATTTAACTTAAAAATGAGGGGTCAACCATGTCTGTAGGTCAAAAATCAGCAAAGTTATGGGCAAATGGGGATGGGGCTGTGATGGGTTTTTTTTTTCCCAATAATTTGTTTTCAAAAATCGAAGGTGGGATGGTCCTAGAGGTGATTTTGCACCTGTTTGTCCCATTCTTTTCGCTGGCATTTTATTCTTTACTTTGTCTTGATTATTAGTATGTGCAATATTTATATAATACTAGCGGGTACCAGCAGCTGAGCCCCGCTAGATGAGTAAATGGAGCGGTTAGTAAACGGGATCGGTTAGTATAAGCGATGGAAATGGTAATCATGTCAATTGGTATCGCTTTTAACAGCTCAATTATTACGCGGTTAGTGATGTGGTAGGCCTACCATTTGTTGCCTCTACTTTGCAAACGACGTTCTTTCTTTCTTACTTTCCCGTTCTTTCTTTCTTGCTTTCCCGTTCTTTCTTTCTTGCTTTCCCATTCTTTCTTTCTTGCTTTCCCGTTCTTTTTCTTTCTTGCTTTCCCGTTCTTTCTTTCTTGCTTTCCCGCTTCCCGTTCTTTCTTTCTTGCTTTCCCGTTCTTTCTTTCTTGCTTTCCCGTTCTTTCTTGCTTGCTTTCCCTCCCTTTCTTTCTTGCTTTCCCTCCCTTTCTTTCTTGCTTTCCCTCCCTTTCTTTCTTGCTTTCCCTCCCTTTCTTTCTTGCTTTCCCTCCCTTTCTTTCTTGCTTTCCCTCTTTCTTGCTTTCCCTCACTTTCTTTCTTGCTTTCCCTCACTTTCTTTCTTGCTTTCTCTTTCTTTCTTTCTTTCTTTCTTTCTTTCTTTCTTTCTTTCTTTCTTTCTTTCTTTCTTTCTTTCTTTCTTTCTTTCTTTCTTTCTTTCTTTCTTTCTTTCTTTCCCTTTCTTTCTATCTTTCTTTCTTTCTTTCCCTCTTTCTTTCTTTCTTTCTTTCTTTCTTTCTTTCTTTCTTTCTTTCTTTCTTTCCCTCTTTCCTTCCCCTTTGTACTTATTTTTTCTTTGTCTTTCCCTTTTTTCTTTCAGTTTCTCTCTTTCCTGCGTTCCATTTCTCTTTCTGTTTCTTGCTTGTTCACTTTCTTTCTCTCTCTCTCTCTCTCTCTTTTTCTTTTCTTTCTTTCTTTCTTTCTTTCTGTCTGTCTGTGTTTCTGTTTCATCAAGTAGGCCTATAGCAACATTGGGTTTCAAGAAGGTTGAGTTACATAGCGTAAATTCGGTGTTGGGGTGGGTATAACCCCCCCAATGTTTTGATAAGGTCAATGGTCCGTACAATCACCCCAAGTTCACACATGTATAATAGATGTGGGTTTCTGACAAAATTAACCTCATTTTTGGCCAAACTAAAAAGTGCCAGTTTTTGCGGCCTTCGTGCGAATTTGTTCCACTTTTGCACAATATAATTCACCAGTAGGCCTAATTAGCTTGCCATAAATTATTCTGTCGCCAAGATGCTGGCTTCACTGTAGGCCTATTGCAAGAAATTGATTTAAACGCGGACCCATCCCCATGCCATGTCAAGAGAAATCTACGCCATTGTTAATGTTGCCTAAAGATGCGGATTCACTATTAATATGCTTACTTCAAGAAATGTTTTCATCCCTCCCCTAATGTCAAAAAGAAATCTACGCCACGGATATTTAGCGGTTGCGGTTTTATACCATGCTATAATCTGCTAATAATGTCCCACACTCCCCATCGAAATTCATCACAACATGAGAAGCGAATAAACTCAAATTACTTTCAAATACCGTATATATGCCTAGGCCTACCTTGAATTTAAAATCTTGGAAAGTCATCACAAAAGAAGTTTCCGAAAGTCATAATTTGCATAAGCGAATGCAGTTGATTTATTATTATAGCCGTTCTGTTTACCATGCCGCATAATGCCCACTCTCCGTCGAAAGTCACCACGAGCGGATAAACTAATATCACTTTCAAAATTATTAGATCACTTGGACCATTTATTTTCAAAATACGTAACTTAAAACCACCTTTGTCTCAGCCATTAATTTGTTAGTTCCGTCTAAGAGATGTGATATTTTCCGTCTTAGATGAAACTGGAAGTTTTGTTACCATTAGCGCGTCGGGAAGTTGCCACGACCTGTGCGTAATCCGAAAGTCATAATTTGCATAAACGATTTGTTTGATTTATTATTATAGCCGTTGCGGTTACCATGCCGCATAATGCCCACTCTCCGTCGAAAGTCACCACGAACGGATAAACTAATATAATATCACTTTCAAAATTATTAGATCACTTGGACCATTTATTTTCAAAATACGTAACTTAAAACCACCTTTGTCTCAGCCATTAATTTGTTAGTTCCGTCTAAGAGATGTGATATTTTCCGTCTTAGATGAAACTGGAAGTTTTGTTACCATTAGCGCGTCGGGAAGTTGCCACGACCTGTGCGTAATCCGCGATATAGCAACGCAGCAACGGACCGTAAATAAGCGGGCCACCATTGGTTGATCTACCGAATAAATCCAAATAATTATTTGTATTTATTAATTTATCTATCTATCTATGCATTTACCATTTATCTGGAAATGCTAGAACTTATTTATTTATCTATTTATTAATTTATAATTTATCTATAATCTCCGAGATGATACCGATGAATCGATCAGTTCCTCTTCAAAGTATCGATTATCGGCAAGTTCCTCTTTAATAGTATAGATATTTATCTTTGTAATTGTATATGAGCCAGTGATGAAGCATAATAAATAAATAAATAAATAAATAAATAAACAAATGTCCGTTTTTGAAATTCTGCATTTTTCTGCGGCCATCATTGACAATGCCTTACAATGATTTACTGTACAAAAATGCAACTAAGGCGACGAAAAAAAGAAAACCCTGTTCTACGGGCCCGACCGACCCAGATTTTGAACAAATTGGGAAACAAATTTCCTGTACATATATGAATGCCAACCCAAATTTCGAATTTGCAAATTGTTTATAGATTTTGGTTATTTTTTGGGTAATTATTTCCAAAAAAACACACAAAAAAACAGGCCGACCGACCCTACTTGAAAGGTCTGTCCGCCTGTAGAACAGGGTTTCTTTTTTTCTTTCTGTATCAAGGATAAATACCAACACTTTTTAGACTACATCTCAAATTGCTTCTGGTGTCCAAATTTCAAAATTTAGTTTTTCCCTATGGGAATTACACATTTGAGCCATTTACTGTGGTCGCAACTTTTTGAGTTGAACGTCGCCCTCTATAATAAGCAATCTGGACATGCCTCCCTCAGCAGCCAATCAGAAACAAGTGCGCAGTAAATATCTGATGTACATACGCTAGGTGAATATGAAAACATAAAATTTGGATTCAAACAGCTGAGTCTCGCCTTGAGTATAAATCAGGCACGAAACATCTATCCCCTGAAAGGCTATAACATATTGGTGCGAGAGAAGATGACGACTGAACTGAAAACAGGGTCAAAGAGCTGGTGGTGGACAGCACGTAGACTAGCTGGGACGGGCGGAAAGTCTGTAATACCAGTACTGAAGGTCAATGGAAATACACACATATCTCTTCAGAAGATATTAAGGCAGAATGTTTATCATGGATCCCTTTCTGTGAAAAATCTACCATCCCTGAAGAAGACAATGTCAACAAAAGTGTCCCAGAGCTGTACACTAGGACCTCTAGCTGCTCCAAGGTCATGTTCTGGCACAGCAAAGTTAAGAAAAAGTTGGTCAAAATTTAAAAAAATGATAGATAGATATTTGCTTAAAAAGTTACCTTTTTCAGAGTCTTGGTTAGCAGCAACGTAGCTTAGATAGATAGATAGTTTTTAAAAATTAATTAAAAAAAATGTTTGCCCAAAAAGTTGTTTCTAACGTTGACCGAAAAATTTTGGGCCAAAAAAAAACCCCCAATTTTGTTGGATTTTCTCAAAAAATGAGCATTTTGGCCCAAATTTGAATTTATAAAGTCTTTGTCATCCTGTATACTTTTTACCAACAATTTAGCAGTTATGAGGCCCAAAAGTTTCCATAATTCCAGGGTTAAGTTTATGTTACCGAAATGTATTTTGAATTTGATGACTTATTCTGTATCTTCAGAGCAAAATGTGCAATTTTAAACAGCTTAAGGGATCTAAAATGAGCGTTTATTGCGTTTCGACAATATTTTTTGTGGGACATGAGAGCACCTCAGACCTATCGAATTGCATTCTGAATACGAAGCATGTCTTTCCGATATCAAATAATTTTCATTTTTTGAAAATCACAATATAATAAAAATTTTATGACAAATTATAAAAATTTGATATTTTTCAAATTTTGATATATAACAGTCCTCGAAGTAAATTATATAAATCTAATGATATATTCTTAAAGTGTATGTAGCAGGGAGGAAAAGCCGACGGTCAATTGAAAATTTTGACCTTTCATATTGAAGATATGGATTTTTTCCCAAAAGCGACCTAATTTTTTTTTTGGTGTTTTGGGAAAAAAATCCATATCTTCAATCTGAAAGGTCAAAATTTTCAATTGATCGTCGGCTTTTCATCCCACCTACATACACTTTAAGTATAAATCATCAGATTTATAAAGTTTACTTCAAGTACTGTTAAATATCAAAAATATCAATTTTTAATGATTTGCCATAAAATGTGTATTAAATTGCGAATTTCAAAAATCAAAATTATTGATATCAGAATGACATTCTTCATATTCAGAATGCAATTCGATATGTCTGATGTGCTCTGATGTCCCACAATAAATACTGTCCAAACGTTCATACCCCAGCCCTTAAACATGTATCATTTGAGCAACTTTTTTAAGCGCTATACCCGTTAGGCGTAAATTGTATTTGGCAATAAATTTTAATATTTTTGCAATTTCAGGGAAAATGGTCCAAAAACATGCAATTTGCATGTTTTCTTGCAATTGTAGTCATTAGTCACAAAATTGTAAGACTTGGCACATATGTCTAAGCATTCAAAATCTTGGTAAGAGTTAGCTCATAATTTTAATATTGTTTTGTATGTTATTTGTGCTTAGAATTGGTTTTGAAAAAAATTGGAAAATGTGTTTTCCAAAAATTAGAATGCATTAACTTGAAATTGATTCTCACAGATTATGCAAAAAGGTTGAAAAATGCCCTAAAAATGCATGTTTTTGGCCTTTATTTCCAAAAATGACAAAATATTAAAATGTTGCTTTCATTGCCAGGTAGGACTAACTAAAGGATTTAGGCCTACATAGGCTACATGTAGGATTTAGCTATTCCCTCGTTTCATTTGGCAAAACGGGATAATAATATATTTTACTCCAAATTTTTTTTCTGGAATGGGGAGTACTTGTTTACATATTGTGTGCAAATACTAAATATTGGCGCGTTTCAATTTACAAAAAATTTAATATGCTCTAATGCAGAGCATCATAATCAAAACTTTACTAGTAACCATGGTAGTATTGTCACATGCACACTGAGCCATTTGTCAGGCACCAATGACCTTTAGCGTGCATCCACAGAACTGGAATGCATTTTCCCTGTGTAAATTTGTTTAGACTCGTTACCATGATTACTCCAGTTAGAAACCGGGGTAACTAAACTGAAAGAGACACCGACAGTGAAAATAGTTGGAAGGTTTGAATGTCAATCATACCATAAAAAGCATTGTTGTTGCATACATTGAATGTTTGCAAATAGCTGCCAGGTGTCATATTTTTAAAGATTGTGTAGGATATAGAATACAGAAATTGTCAAATGTTTATAGGGCAGCTATCGCATCCATGTTCCAATCAGTGCACTTGGTGAAATGTCAGTGTGAACTAGAGTTACAACGCTTGCAGACTCTCTACTAGGGGGTGTGACTTAGATAAAACAAGGCAACTCATCTGGAGTTTTCTGGTAATACTTTGAACTTGTGACGTATTTCAATGCTTTTGATAGTTTTGGAAACCATGTGAAAACATACCTCAATGTAAACAAACATGATTCCTTAAATATAAAATGTTTTACTCCTATCTTGTCAGTATCTATTTCACTCTTGTTCGTAAAACTGTACCGGTATGTGTCTGAAAAGTTTTTAAATACTGTTAAATAAAATGGTTTTAGTTACACATAAACCAGACGGTCTACATGTATCTTCACACTTCAGACCGCAGGTGAGTTTACTGACTCTGAGTATAAAATTGGTTTATTGTAGGCCTACGGTTCATACATTTTTGCTTGTTTGTTATTGTTTGAAGTTTACAATGTAGATCATAAATGGTCAAGTTAATTAAAAATGCAATTTCAACATATACGTGTACGTGTGGGGGGCATTGAAGATACTCTAGATACATTGTATCACAGATATTGGTACTGGTGGTGCCACTTCCTCTGCTACCCTTTCAATGTTGTGATTTTTATAAGCTTATGTTGATAAACTGAATGGAGCTGGAAGCAATATTGTTGAGGCAAAATGCGAGGGTACCTATATATTCCCTGCTCCTACAAAATAAGTGCAAAGTTGCCATGGCACTTTAAAAGTCCATAAACATGTGATGTTATTCTTTGAAAATTAGGAATTCAAATCAGGAATATCTCAGAAAGTTATTTTGTCAATTTTATGCTCATTTTTACAGAGAGCAGGTCTCATTTCAGTAATTCTCGTAGCTTAATACACACCTATGACGTCGCGCTATTGTTTTACCGCTCCATTATTTTCCACGAATGGAGCGATGATCACAATAACACGCCATTCGTAAATGCCTTTCTCTTTTCTCTGAAAAGCAAATACTTTTCAGGGAAAAAGTACTGGCATTTAAGAATGAAGTTAAAATAACAATTGCACTTTTGAAAAGCAAGTATTTGCGAAAAGTGCGGTATTGTTATCATCACTTCATTCATGCAAAACAATGATACTGAAAAACAAGAAGAAAATGATTTTCATTAATACAATAAATTGAGGAAGCGGATAGCAACATTTGCACAGTATTGTCATGGGACCTGAGAGCACATCAGACATATCGAATTGCATGCTGAATACGAGGATTGTCCCTATATCTAATAATAATAATAATTTTGATTTTGTGAAATTAGCGATATAATACAAATTATTAAAATTTCATATTTTTATATTTTTCCAAATGTAACAGTCCTCGAAGTAAACTTTATAAATCTAATGATATGTAATTAAACTATAGGCCTACAATGTATGTAGCTGGGATGAAAAGCCGACTCAATTGAAAATTTGACCTTTCATATATAGAACTTAAACATTTGTTTCCAAAAAGACCTACATTTTTTAGTGTTTTGAGGAAAAAATCTATATCTTTAGTAATGAAGGTCACAATTTTCATATGATTGACGACTGTTCAACCCAACTTCCTACTATTTACTGCATATCGTTAGATTTATACAATTTACTTTGAGGACTGTTAAATTTCAAAAATATCAATTTTTAATAATTTGCCTTAAAATGTGTATTGTATCGCGAATTTAATAAAAATCTAAATTATTTGATATCAGAAGGATGTGTCTGATTTGCTCTTCGTGCCACAAACAAAATACGTAAAAACGTTAGCTATCCGAGCCCTTACAATGCAATCTGTGAAAAGCAAGTCAAGATCAAAACGGGCAGGTTAAATTGTTGGCTAAGTACGTTGTACTTATTATGCAAGATGTGTTTTACCCTCACTTAGGCTTTACTTACCGTAGGCCTTTACTTTTATTTATTTGGACCTTTCTTTCTCGCTTACTGTTTTTTATAACATTTTTTTCCTTCTTTATATTTTTATCGTTTTCAGTGGCTTAGGCCCTACATATAATTTGTCATATTTTGGGCAACATTGCTACATATACATAATACACATTCTGTATCAATGTATTTAGGCCTATGAATCTGTTTATTTTCAAATCGTTCTCTTCGGGCATGTTTAATAATGATAAAAGCCACAGTAGGTCTATTTCAGGGACGGATTTAAGCAGTGGCCGGTGGCCCGGGGCCAGTGGATTTTAAGGTCGGGCCAGTAAACTTCAACAATGCTGGCCAAGCGAATACTAGATTTTTGAGCCTGATGTAACACTTACGAGACAAGATATCAGTGATGGTCATATCTACACAGTTTTCTGCTCTGCCTATCACTTGAAATTTATATCTTTATTCAATGATTTTTTTGTGTAATATTTTAATATAATATATTCTTATTCTTGCGTTGCTAGTTGGAAATATACGGCCGCTTTTTACAAATGGTAGTAGGCCTATATGTACTACTTAGCTCTTCCATGCAATACATAATTATATCTGATGATGATAGCGATACTGCAAATACCGCCTAGTTTGAAACTTTTGGAACTAAAAAAGGCAGGACTACTGACTGAACTTGTGTTAGTGACTACACTCTCTACATTGAGTACATTCAGTACAAAACAAATTAAAATTTACAGGTTTACTTGACTTTAAGGGCTCGGATAGTGATGTTTCTACATATTTTTTGTGAGAGCACATCAGATATATCGAATTGCATTTTGAAAGCGAGGAATATCAAATAATTTTGATTTTTTGATATTTGCGATATGATACACATGCATTGTATGATGACAAATGATTAAAAATTGATATAGATTTTCCCCCAAAAGCACCGACAAAAAAGTTCGGGTTTCTTTTTTTTTTGCAGTAGAACATATTGAAAAAGCTGGGCCAGTAAATTTATTGCAGGGCCACTAGATTTGCCATTTCACTGGCCTGGAGGGCCAGTAGAAAAGTGAAACCTAAGTCTGTCCCTGGTCTATTTTCTGTATAATTTTTATTTGTCATTAGTATATCTGATGTTTCATCTGATGGTATTTTGGCATGCTTGAATATTTACTTACATCGATCAGTAGGCCTATCCGATACCGTAAAACGGGTAACTTTGGGCACTTTTCAGAGTTTTAAACCACTGCTTCCAAACAAAACCAAATATATTTCTAATTATCTCTTTTTATGACGTTAGGGTTCCCTTCTACACCTTGAAGTTGAAAAAGATTTTTGAATAATTTTGAAAGGGTGCCCTAGGGGTTGAAAATAGCCTGACCAAAGTTACCCCGCATTTGGGGCAACTTTGGTCAGAGTATTACATTCCATGAAGAAAAGAAAATGAAAAAAATTGATCTTCGCTGTATATGGGCAAGGTTTTGTTTTTTGTGACATTTATCCCCAAGCAAAATTAAGCAAGCACGCATCCTTGCTCACAAATATCGATTTTTATTTTGTCTGAAAAAATGTAAAAAATGCTCATTTTTGGTCAAAATGCCAATATTTTCAGTAACTTTCAAAGAAATTGGACATGAGCGACTTCTTCCAAATATATTTCTTAACAAATTGAGACCAAATATGACTAAAAACAATATTGCTGTAATGGAAATATGACCATTTAAAAATATATTTGAACGACCAAAGTTACCCGCTTACCGAAGTTACCCCCATTTTACGGTAATTAAATATTACAATGTTAGGGACGCTCCATTTGATTTCGGAAGGGGACTGGAAGTTGAGGTGGCTTTTATTTCGCGTCGAAAAGGCGGCGAAGTTTGTTTTGTTTTTTGCCGACAAAGTTCAAGGACAATAATAGGCCTAGGTAAAATGTGTTGTAGTACATTTAAAATTTTCGTACCTTTTCGTACCTGATTTTGGTCCTTCTGCTGCGAATCAACGATATATATCCTCGGAATGATTCCATCACAAAATTATCCAAGATAAACAATAGTGTCCATAATTGCATGGTTGTTCCAAAATCGTAAACTTCGATTCACAGAGAAGAGTATCATTGCTCAGGTATAGCGATAGGTGTAGTTTTCTTGAGGTTGACAACTGTAATGACCATTTCATATGAGCCTATACATGCTATATGACCTTTTGCCAATTTTCCTTATTATGCAAAATAGAGACCTAAACGCAACATGACGCAACTACTTCAACAGTTAATACATTAGAAGTGGGCATAAAGAACTATTGATGGTCTAATCACTTTAATGATTTTACGAATCTACGTTTATTCAATTTGTGTAACAAACATTTTAAATCTTTATAATTCAAGAAGGTGGTTACGGATGATTTGAACTAAACACCTGGATCGTGATATGATGGGTATTTCTATAGAAATTTTACATAAAGCTGAGTCGGACTATTTTTGCACTCGCACCTAAAATTTAGTACGATCATTATATTAGTGTATTGTCCGGCATCAATGAGTAATTGATCAATTTGTAAAGAGCAACCTATTTCAATAACACTCCATTCGTGAAAAATAATGGAGCGGTAAAACAATAGCGCGACGTCATAGGTGTGTATTAAGTCGGTTAATGGCGCGGATTAGAGCGTGAGTGGGTAAGAATGGCTTCGCGCCCGCTGCTCAGCCATTCTTACCCACTCACGTTCTAATCCTTGGCCATTATCCTATACAGAAACTATGATACTCATCCATGAGGATGAGTACTCGGACCATCATTTCTGTGCATGCGACCAGAAATTTCAATATGTGCAGCGCATAATTTGCGATTTGCCTAATGAGCTATGAATTGTGGGAATTGACAATCAAAATACAATGTGAGACACCACTACATGTATACAACTTGCTTAATTTTTGTTGGAGAGTTCAAATAAAAAACTAGAAAAACAAATTTAACTGATATTTTGTTCAAAAAAGAGGAAGAAAAAAGAGTGCATTGCATCAGATTTCATTATTTGTCTTAAAATGTAAATTATTGGACAGGGTTTTAATAGAAAAGTTTGATGACCCATGTGTCTACTGGCCAGCTAGACAATGTTTGTGTTTTTCTTTGTATTTAAATGCATGGATGAGTTTTTAAGGAAAAAGTTTGTTGACATAAGTTTGTGTACATGTAAAGACAGTTGATGTTCCCGACTTCCCGCTTGCTTTTTTTTTTGGTAATGGGTTTCCCCTATTACCCTTTCCTTAAAATAAGCCCAGCTGCTCCACCATAAATGATAACAAAGTGTAATTGATTATATAAATTGATGATGCTTATTTAAAATACAGTAGAAACCCCAAAACTGGTAAAAACCAAAATTTGTAAAATTCAAGCAGATTGTGAAAGTTGTGAAAATAATCAATCCCCAAACACCTGCAGCGTACCATATTCAGCCTCATTAGTCCTTCTGGAAGGACCTCGGCTATCGGGGGGACTTGACAAAGCCAAGCAGCAAGAGCTGGGGTGCTCGAGCTCACTGTTTATAGTTTTTAACCTCAGCCAATAGTCTTCTTGAACATAGACCCTGAAAACAGGGCCAATGTCTTTTTCTTTTGGGAGGGGCTTATTAAAATTATGAAATGAAAGTTACAAAATGGGACTTTGGTGAGTCTTGACGTGCATAAAAATACAATGCAGTTATATCTGAAGTCAAAAGTAATCAATAATCACAAACTGGATGGTTTTATTTAGAAGGTCATTCTATTCAGACATTTGATAGAATTTGGTTGTACAGACCTGTGCCAAAAAAGGCGTAACTAGGGGGTAGGGGGGCAACGTGCCCCGGGCGCAACCTTTAGATCAACAAAAATCAATTGAAAGAACATTTTAAGACCAATATTCAACTTCTAGTAACCAAAATTAATTAGTGGTAGGCCTTATTTGTCCAAAATTTTGTGTGCCCGTGCGGAATTGTTTCAAAAATAGGGGGTTGAGTCCCCCGTCTAAGATATTCTCGGGTAGGGGTGCCAATTTGTTTTCTTGCCCCAGGCGCTACCAACCCTAGTTACGCCACTGGGCAAAATATCTGACTCAATTTGTCTTTTTTTCCTTCTTTTTTTTAAAACAATTTTTTATATAAAGCTTAAGTAGTAAACACAAGTTTGTTGACCCTTTTTTTATAGGTAATTGAAAGTTTGTTGCTCCCAGGGCCTGGGTTTCCCAGTTACCCTTTGTTTAAAATAGCATGGAGTCACCTACCTGTGTTTGTAACAAGGTGTGCCAACACAATTGAGAATAGACAATTGATCAGTGGTTTTATTGATGATGATACTGATGATGAAAAACCCAAACTTTTTTTTTTAAAAACCTCGAAGATGAATGTGAAAAAGGGTGGAGAATGATCACTAAAAATAGAAACAAAGTACCTTCAACTTGTATTTTGATTTCTCCCAAATTACAATTCTACCTGAACCCCCTCTCCCCCAAAATCCCCAAACAAATGAACAAAATACTTAAGAGAGTCTGGCTGGCTAGCAGTGGTGATGTTCGACTTTGTACAAAATTAAGCAAGCTCAACTGCAATGCCGATATATACTTTTGTCTGAAGAATTATGACAAGCACAAGAATTGCCTTACACTTACAGAGATGTAGCAAGGTAAAACAAAAATGTTTTTTAAAAAGTGACATTGGTCCAGGGACTGCCTTTTGAGAGGAGCGGGAGCAATCACGTCTCTACGGCTCCTCTTAAGTTTGCAAGAGCGATTTTATAGCTCCTCAAACACTTGATGATATGATAAATTCTTTATGTGTTGATGTATATTATGATTCATCCAGTCGTAGAAACAGAGGTGAATTATAAATAAAATACTGGAATAACTTACAATTTTGGAATCTCAGGCCCCTCGTTTGTTGAGGATGGCTTCTCCACTCGTTCCCAAATCGCTTCACGAACTCCCCGCTCAAACCACCTCTCCTCACGATCTAGAATGATAACATCCTCCGTGTCGATTTGATGTCCGGAAGTTTTGGCATGAGCGTATATAGCAGAATCCGGTTGCCAGTCAGTAGAACTAGGCCGTCTATGTTGACCAAGACGAGCTTTAAGGGATTGCTTTGTTTCTCCTACATACGCTTCTGTGCAGTCCGAATCCCCACACTTATAACCGTAGACAAGGTTAGACTGTTTGTCTCTGGGGGGCTTATCTTTAACATGCACTAGTTTTCCGCAATTTATTTACCGGCTTAAACGCTGTTGTGATGCCGAAGAGTTTATAGATGTTCTTTACTCTTTCAGAGACACCAGCACAATAGGGGATAGTTATCAGTGTTTTAAGAGTGGCTTGTTCAGAGTCTTCATTGGGGGTTACTGGGGCTTTTTTGGCGTCAATTTTTCTTTTGGCCTGCTCAAAGGCCCAGTCCGGGTAACCGCACTTCCTTAAAGCTCCATCAATGTGATCTTTCTTTATGCTCGAATGGCCACAGGTGCTCTTCTAAAGCTCTTCTTGAAGAGCTTTTGAAGAGCATTCTCCAGCTCTTTAACCTCAGCAGGCTTCCATGATGATGATGTGATGCCAGTATAGAAAGTTTGCTGTGTAAAAAGAAACAATTATGGTTTATTAGAGATATCACTCAAATGAGGTATATTTAGTCGTCAAATGCAGGAAAGAAACACCGTTCATTTTTTATATGCTTTTGAATAGGAATTTAGAGTTTAGGGTTTAAATAACAAGAAACGGTAAACAACTAGAAACAAGTTAGAATCTTTCAAGTGTAAAAGACAGATTTCAGCCTCTTACACACTATTGCAATTTCGCTCCTATACCTTTACAAAATGGTCGTATTATGTAGTTCAAATTAAGCAAGCATGGAATTGAATTTTGGTTGCTCCACATTTAGAGCGAAAAAGTTGCATGAAAATTGACAGTTTATCATAAATTATACTCTTGTGTGAAATCTGTGATTTCTAAACTGATTTACTGTACAATAGCCAACTAGATCACAAATACAGGTTTTGCTTTGAAAAAGTGCAGCATGTTGGGAAGTTATCTGTCCTGTGGTGAACCTCAGCCTTCATGGTATCACCATCATTGGTAACTTGTACTATACATTGTACAGTACATTTACCGGGCACAGCTCATTTGTTCGAAGGGTCATTAGATCAAATTCATTGAAAAGGGTTAAGGTTTAGGGCATTTTAGATTAGATTTAGGGTTAGGGTCAGTGTTTAGGATTAGCGGCAGAGCTAGGTATTCTTGTCTCAGGTCCTATGTTTATGTTGGTGTTAGAGGAGCCATTGATGGCTTATGTTACAGGTTTTGCAGATTAGGCCAAAACAAAAATATTGTTGTGTTGCCCTCAAGTGGAAAAATGGGAAAGTTGGGTCGGGCGGTCGGATTTTTTTTTAAATGCAGCCTAGGCAATTACAATTGCCATGATGGTTTTTTTTATTTCTCCTAAAAATTGCTTAGTATGGGACTTGAAATTACCTAACGTGTCTCGTACACCCTTTGTGCATGGCATATCTTTAACAAAGTGTTGCAAAGTAGGCTTATTCTTTCAAAGTCAAATCTTTGTGTTCCAGATTGGGCTACCAAATCATAAGTTTGGCAACCTTGTATTATTTGTCAAAAAATCACCCAAGTTCCTGTATTGTCTGCACTCTGCAGTACAATGAAAAACCCACCTACGCATTGGGGTCGGATTTTTTTTTTTTTTTTTTTTTTTTTTTTTTAACCTTCAGATTTTAAAAAATCCCTCAAATATTAAATAATGCTTCTTCAATTAGGGACATTTGTCAATTTTGACTTCTGGATACCTGTTAGACATCAATTAAAGACTAGTCTTTCAATATAATATTAATTTTAAGTGAAAAACATTGATTTTTTGAACAAATCTGTAAAAATCATCATTCCAAAAAAAAAAAAAAAAAAAAAAAAAAAAAAAAATACCCACCCTGATTTTTCAGGATTTAGGACCGGACGGTTGAGGGCAACACAACAAATTTTTTTTTTTTGGCCTTAGGGCTAGAGTAAGGATTGGGGTTTATTATGGACCTTGTTTGGTTTTCTTAGGGACTAATCGATCTACATACAAATGTATAATCCGTTTACCACTGTACCACTCTTTTCTTAGATATGTACAATTGCAAACTTGATCTAAACATTTATAGTGGAAAATTTCCATCTGAATCAGTTACTTGATGGACTCAATTATGAGTATTTAAATATCAGGTTGGGTAACTCTAAAGACAAAGATGCAAATTTCATCGACCGGATTAAAATGGTTGTGCAAGTTTCTTTGTAAATAAACAAAAAATATGAGTTGCCCACTGAGTCATATACTCATATAATACAAGTGAATTAAAGCGTTGAGTTGGTCACCTATCTGTAGATCCACCCACCTGTTATGTACATACTACTATTTACAAATTGTATAGTACATGCAGGTATATGTACGCGTACGTACGCACATGTACAAATGTTGGTAAGGCCGTATAAAATTAATGTTTTGGTTCTCGTCCCCTCCCTCCTCAATTTCTGGGATTTGTCGTTTTTTTTTTTTTATAGATTTTTCAATTATTTTAGACTTTGGAATGATTTATGAATTTTTCATACATTATAAGTTTATTAGAGAATTTTTGTGGTACTCTAGGGTGTTTATCACTAAGAATCTCACATTAAAAAAAAAAAAAAGTGCCTCATCGTTTCCTCGAGCACTGTTGGAAAAGACCGAAAACTACTGACAATGCTGATTTTACATTGAAAAAACAAAAACAAAAAAAACACCTCCCTCCCTCATCAATTCATGAAAATCCTCTGGACGAGAACCAAAATATTAATTTTATATGGCCTAATATGAACATGCACAGTCCAATGGTCATGGTATATCAACTGAATGATAAGACAATTGAAATTCGGTTCTCACTTTGAAATTAACGTGATTAATTAGAAGGAAAAAAAAGCGTGGTCATTGATGAATATTTTTTATTCCATAATCATGATTCATGACATTTCTTTAAAATTGAATCATTTCAGGTGTTATTGGCCATTGATATCATGATGCATTGTTTTATTGTGAGTTGATTAATCCACCAAAATTCCACATTTTTGAGTTAGGCCTATAGTTTCAAAATTTGATGCCACCTCCTTTTACTAACAAAACTAATGAATTCTTTCTATGGTCCGTGCATGGTCTTGCCCTGGCCCCTTAAATATCTCAATATTTAAGGCATATTTTACCAGCTATGTGGAGGGAGGGGATGAGCAATTTGAATAGATTCTCAGGTTCTTTCCAAATTTCTAACTTGGACCATAAAACAAACCAATAACTTAAGTACGCTCATAGTCATAATATAAAAGTGAAAAACTCACTCTCTAGAAAAGGAAGAAGAGTGAAAATCACTCTCAAAAGGTTCAAAAAAACTCCTAAAAGAAACCACTCCTAATAGACCACTAGATGTGTGATACCTTGAAAGAGTGGTTTCTACTCCTTTAGGAGTGGTTTTCACTCTTTTTGGAGTGATTTTCTATCATACCTGTACCTTGAAACCACTCTTTTAAGGGATCTAGAATGAGTGTTTATTGCGTTTCGACAGTATTTTTTGTGGGACATGAGAGCACCTCAGACGTATCGAATTGCATTCTGAATACAAAGCATGTCTTTCTGATATCAAATAATTTTCATTTTTGAAAATCACAATATAATACAAATTTTATGACAAATTATAAAAATTTGATATTTTTCAAATTTTGATATATAAAGTCCTCGGTAAATTATATAAATCTAATGATATATTCTTAAAGTGTATGTAGCTGGGAGGAAAAGCCGACGGTCAATTGAAAATTTTGACATTTCATATTGAAGATATATGGATTTTTTTCCCAAAAAGACCTAATTTTTTTTGGTGTTTTGGGAAAAAAAATCCATATCTTCAATACGAAAGGTCAAAATTTCCAATTGATCGTCGGCTTTTCATCCCACCTACA